>NC_066517.1:588409-613409 GCF_024679095.1 Eriocheir sinensis
AGGTTCTTTTGTTTTTTTATCTTGTACTGATTGTGACCTTCCCTCCCTCTCTCTCCTTTCTCTTCCTTTCCTCCCTCTTCTCTCCTTCACTTCCTCTTCTCTCCTTTCCTCCCTCTCCTCTTCTTCCTCCTCTCGTGTAAAGGAATATTCGAGGTTCTTTTGTTTTTTATCTTGTACTGATTGTGACCTTCCCTCCCTTTCCTCTCCCTTCCCTTCCCTCCTTCTACTCTCCCTTTTCTTCTCTCTCTCTCTCTCTCTCTTTTTTTTTTATTTAAACATAGGCACATGTATAATATTTACATACCCAAAGGTGCACTGTCGTGTGCTGCCTATTCAAAGGGCAGAATAAAATCTATATAAAAAATAACTACATAAACTATAAAAAAAATATATATATACTATAAAAAAAATAAATAAAAAAACATACAATACAGAATATATGTGAGCGCACTGCACACTACACTCGTGTCACTGCTCCACCACGAGTGTCAGTGGGGTGGGGAGTGAGCCCCTCCAGTGGTGGGCCGACAGTTTTATTTTTTGGGTGTTCATCTCCCGGATGTTTGGTATACAGGCCGTGAACATGTTCCACATCCGGCAGACTCTTCCCGAAAAGGTGCGCTGGTGCTGGCTGGTACGGAAAACGGCACCTCCACTGCGTCACCACGGGATAGCACCGTTCTCGTGTCCCGCGTGGTGACTCTCGGAGGTTGGCGTAAGCCCACCAGATGTGGCACTCCCTGCACTTGTGCCTTATGAAACACCACAAGAGCAGCTACGTCCCTGCGGTGTTCCAAGGAGTCGACGGAGCTGAGAGTTTCCTGCCCGGTTGGGGGTCTGCCGCATCCACCAGTCGCAGTGCCCGTCTCTGGATGGCGTCGAGTCTCCCGCTGTGCGAGGCAGCACACGACATCCAAGAGAGGGCAGCGTACTCCAGGTAAGGCCGTATCTGGGCCTTGTAGAGCAACAGCCTCCCTTTTTTGTCGAGGAAGCTGGCCACCCTTCGCAGGCAGGAGACTCTGTGGGAGGCCTTTTGGGCAATGTGTTTGATGTGGCTGTCAAACCGTAGCCCTCGATCCACTTCCACTCCCAGAATCTTGACGGATTCCTGGAGTGGGAGGGGGACGCCACCAAAGCTTAGCTTCCCCTCCACTGCTGGCCTGGCAGTGGGGGATCGAGAGACCACCATTGCCTGGGTCTTCTCTGGAGCAAAGGTCACCTGCCAGCGGGCACCCCACTCCTGTAGCACCTTCAGCTGCTGATTGACCTCGTCAGCAGCTCGCCCACAGTCTTGTCTGGGGTAGGTGCAGGAGAGAGTGCAGTCATCAGCGTAAGCTGAGACTGCTGGCAGCTGCCGGAGAAGGTCGTCCACATATATGTTCCACAGAACTGGCCCCAGCACTGAGCCCTGTGGCACTGATGCCTTCACTGGCAAGGAGTCGGACGTCTGCCCGTTGACGACAACCTGGAGGGTCCTTCCTTGAAGGTAGTCTCCCAGGAGCTGAAGGAGGTCACCTTGGATGCCCTTAGCACGGAGTTTTTCAAGGAGACCTCCGTGCCACACCCTGTCAAAGGCACCCGCTATGTCCAGGGCTACCACGACAGTGTCCAGGCCGTCGTCAAGGGCGTCCTGCCAGTTCTTGGTGAGGAGCATCAGCAGATCGGAGGTGGACCGGCCAGGTCTGAACCCATACTGTTGGTCCGAGAGGAGGTAGTTGTCCTTGAGGTGGCGACAGACTACGTCTGCCACGACCCTCTCGAACACTTTCCCCACCACAGACAGCAAGGAGATGGGCCGGTAGTTTTTGGGGTCAGACCTGGAGCTCCTCTTGTGGACGGGAACCACCCGAGCCTCTTTCCACACCTATCTTTTAGTGAGAAATTGTGACCTCCTTCCCTTCCTCTCCTTTCCCTTCTCTCCCTCTCCTTTCCTTCTTTCTCCCTCTTTCCTCTTCTTCCTTCCCTCTCCTTCCATTCTTTTCCTCTCCTTCCCTTCTTCTACTCTCCTCCCCTTCCCTGCTCTCCTATCCTTCCTTCCCTCCCTCCCCTCCCTCCACTCCTCCCTCCGTTTCCGTTCCTTTCCTTCCTAGCTTGTTCCTACTCCCTCCGTTTACTAACCTGACCCACCTTTCCTCCCTCCCCTCCATTCCCTCCCTCTTCTCTCTCTCCTCCCTCGCCCCCTCCACACCTATCCCAGCCTATCTCCTAGTGAGCAATGCAATAAGTGGGGCCCCGCGCGGTGGAGTGGGCCTCTCTCACCTAATAAAAACCCGCCCCCGCCACAGCCGCGCAAAAAATGGTGGAGTGCCCCTTAACGCGCCCAAAAGTCAGGCTCTCAGAAAACGGGGAGCGCGGCACGAAGGGAAGGGGGAGGAGGAGGAGGAGGAGGAGGAGGAGGAGCATTAGGAGGAGGAGAGGAGGATAAGAGGAAATAAACGTGAGGAAATGTGAGAAGCAAAAATGTTTCCCATAACACAGAGAGAGAGAGAGAGAGAGAGAGAGAGAGAGAGAGAGAGAGAGAGAGAGAGAGAGAGAGAGTAATGTACCCTGCTCCTTCCTGATTCTCCAATTTTTTTCCCTCTTCCCTTCGTTATTTCTCCACTTCTTACCTTCCCCTTCCACCCTCTCTTCCACTTTCTCTTACTCAGCACCCTGCCATCCCTCCCTCTTCCACATTTTTTCCCTCCCTCCTCCTTCTTCCACTTTCCTCTTCTCATTTCACAATCAAAACTACCTCTTCCACACTCTTCCATTTTCCTTTATCGCGGCTGACCCACTTCCATCCCCTCCCCTCCCCTTCTCTTCTCTTCTCTTCTCTTCTCTTCTCTTCTCTTCTCTTCTCTTTCCTTTCCTTTCCTTTTCCTTTCCTTTCCTTTTCCTCCCTTCCCTTCCCTTCCCTTCCCTTCTCTTCTCTTCCCTTCCTTCCCCTCCCCTTCCCTTTCTTTCGCTTCCCTTCCCAACCCACCCTGTCACAATCACTCTCTCCCTGCCTCTACCTCACCTTACCTTACCTTACCTTACCTTACCTTACCTTGCCTTACCTTACCTTAACTTACGTGGCTTCAAACTTCACCTCCTCCAACATGCTGAGTTTTTGCGATGGAAAAGTGGGTAGAAGAAGAAGCAGAAGAAGAAGAAGAAGCAGAAGAAGAAGAAGAAAAAGAAGAAAAAGAAGAAGAAGAAGAAGAGGAAGATGATGATAATGATGAAGAAGACAATGATGATGGTAATGATGAAGACGAAGAAGAAAAGAAAAAAAAGAAGTAGGGGCAGTAGTAGTATTAGTAGTAAAAGAAGAAAAGAAAGAAGAAGAAGAAGGAGGAGGAGGAGGAGGAGGAGTGGCAAGTGAAAAAATTGAAAAAAAAGATGAAACACAAACAAGGAAGAAGTGAAGTCTGTGTGTGTGTGTGTGTGTGTGTGTGTGTGTGTGTGTGTGTGTGTGTCCTTCCTTACTCTACTCCCCTTCCAGCCTCCCTCCCTCCCTCCCTCCCTCCCTCCCGGCTGGTCAATAAGTGATCACCGGGCCGACACTAACACTCACTTCACTCATTCCCTGTTGACGTGACGCATAAGTTCCTCTCCCTCCACCCTCCCCCACCCTTCACCTCCCCCCACCCTTCCCTCCTCCACCCTTTACCTCCCCCCACCCTTTACACTCCTCCCACCCTTCCTCATCTCTCCCCCTTAACCTTTCCCGCCCTGGTAGTGAATGTCATCTCATTTCCTCTCGTGTCCCTTCCATGCACGGTCCGCCTCGCTGCTGGTAATGGTGGCGGTGGTGGTGGTGGTGGTGGTGGTGGTGTGTGTGTGTGTGGGGGGGATTACTGGCACCCTGGGACGGACTGGCACCCTGGGACTTACTGGCACCCTGGGACTTACTGGCACCCTGGGACTTACTGGCACCCAGGGACTTACTGGCACCCTGGGAATTACTGGCACCCTGGGAATTACTGGCACCCTGGAACTTACTGGCACCCTGGGACTTACTGGCACCCTGGGACTTACTGGCACCCTGGGACTTACTGGCACCCTGGGACTTACTGGCACCCTGGGACTTACTGGCACCCTGGGACTTACTGGCACCCTGGGACTTACTGGCACCCTGGGACTTACTGGCACCCTGGGACTTACTGGCACCCTGGGACTTACTTGCACCCTGGGACTTACTGATACCCCGGGACTTACTGACACCATGGGAGTTATGTTATGGGAATAGTGTTGTGTTACCCGCATGGCACCCTGAACTGTTGTGTTGTGGCAGCAGTGTTGGGTGTGTTCCCTGCATGGCAACACTGCATGGCACTCACTATCCACACAGTGCCACGCCCTTATCCTTCCCTCCTCTTCCCTTCCCTTCCTTTCCTTCATCTTTTTCCTTTCCCTCTCTCTTCTCTTCCCTTCCTTGCATTTTTTTCTCTCGTTTTTTTCCCTCTTTTCTCTTCTTATCCTTTACCTTTTTCCTCTCTCTCTCTCTCTTCCCTTCCCTACCTTTTCTTTTCCTTCCTTTCTTTTATTCTCTACTCGCTGGGGTTTAATACGAATCTCTCTCTCTCTCTCTCTCTCTCTCTCTCTCTCTCTCTCTCTCTCTCTCTCTCTCTCTCTCTCTCTCATAATTTCTTTCTTTCTTTCTTTCTTTTTCTTGTATCTAGAGGCACTTGGAAGTCAGCTATTAACATATTCACAATGCTCTCTCTCTCTCTCTCTCTCTCTCTCTCTCTCTCTCTCTGTCTCTCTGTGTGTGTGTGTGTGTGTGTGTGTGTGTGTGTGTGTGTGTGTGTGTGTGTGTGTGTGTGTGTACATTTTCAAACATGTCATTCTGCAATGGTCTCCGCCTCTCTCCTCTCCCTCCCCTTCCTCTCCCTCCCCTTCCCTCCACTTCCCTTCCCTCCCCTTCCTCTCCCTTCCCATCCCATTCCTTCCCCTCCCTTCCTTTTATTACCCTCCTCTGTACATTTTTGATACATGTTATTCTTATGGAGTCTGCGTCTCTCTCTCTCTCTCTCTCTCTCTCATTCTTACTGTACACTTATTTGATGCTGCAGAAGAAGAAGAAGAAGAAGAGGAAGAAGAAGAAGAGGAAGAAGAAGAAGAGGAAGAAGAAGAAAAGGAGGAACAAGAACAAGAACAAGAACGAAAAGAAAAAGAAGATAAAAGAAAATGAAAAGAAAAAAAAGAAAAAGAGGAGGAAGAAGAAAAAGAAGAAAAAGAACAACAACAACAACAACAACAACAACAAGATCTTTTCCGTAGCTTTCTGATGGCCGTCTTTAAAGGTGTGTGTGTGTATGTGTGTGTGTGTGTGTGTGTGTGTGTGTGTGTGTGTGTGTGTGTGTGTGTGTGTGTGTGTGTGTTTGCCAAAAGGGGAAGGGAGGGAATGTGGATGAAGAGAGGAACGTGACTTGTGTGTGTGTGTGTGTGTGTGTGTGTGTGTGTGTGTGTGTGTTTAGCATGAAGGGTGGGTGAAGAAAGAGGCCGGGACATGAAGGGAGGAAGGGAGGGAGGGAGGGAGAGAAAAGGGAAGAATTAAAAAGGAAGGGAAGGGAGAGGGAAGGAGAGGAGAGGAGCAAAAGAATGGAAGGAAAGGAAAAGGAGAAGGAAATAAATGAAAGGAAAGGAAGGAAAGGAAAAGGAGAAGGAAATAAAGGAAAGGAAAGGAAGGAAAGAAAACAGAAGCAAATGAGAGAGGGAGAAAGAGTAGGGGAAAAGAAGGGAAGAGAGGAAAGGAAAAGAATAAAGAAAAGGAAGGGAAGGAAAGGGAGGAGAGAGGGAAACAGGGGTAAAAAAAATAAGGGAAGGGAAAAGAAAAGAGAAAAAAAGGAAAGGTATGGAAAAGGAAATGCAGGAGAGGGAAAAAGAAAAAGAAGAAAAGGAAGGGAAGAGAAAAGAGGGAAAAAGAGAATAAGAGAAAAAAAGAGAGGAAGGGAAGAGAGAGGGAAGAATAAAAAGTAAAGGAGAGAAAGGAAGGGGAAGAAAAAAGAGGGAAGGGAAGGGAAGGGAAGAGAAGGGAATGGAGAGGGAAAAGAAAGGAAAAAAGGAAAGAAAGGGGAGGAAGGGGAAGGGAGAGAAGGGGAAGGGAAGGGAAAGAAGGAGAAGAAAAAGAGGGAAAAGAGGGGAACAAAGGGAAGGGAAGAGGAGGGAAAAAAGGAAAAGTATAAAGGAAAGGGAAGGGAAGGGAAAGGAAGGGAAGAGGAGGGGAAGAATGGGAAGAGGAGGGAAAAAAGGAAACGTATAAAGGAAAGAAAGGGAAGGGAAGGGAAGGGAAGAGGAGGGGAAGAAAGGGAAGAGGAGGGAAAAAAGGAAAAGGAAGGAAAGGAAGGAAGGAAGGAAGGAAGGAAGGGAAGGAAGGAAGGAGGGAAGAAAGGGAAGAGGAGGGAAAAAAGGAAAAGTATAAAGGAAAGGAAGGAAGGAAAGGGAAGAGGAGGGAAGAAAGGAAGAGGAGGAAAAAGGAAAGTATAAAGGAAAGGAAGGGAAGGGAAGGAAGGAAGGAAGGAAGGGAAGGAAGAAAGGAAGAGGAGGGAAAAAGGAAAAGTATAAAGGAAAGGAAGGGAAGGAAGGAAGGAAGGGAAGGAAGGGAAGAAAGGAAGAGGAGGAAAAAGGAAAAGTATAAAGGAAAGGGAGGAAGGAAAGGAAGGGAAGAGGAGGGGAAGAATGGGAAGAGGAGGGAAAAAAGGAAAAGTATAAAGGAAAGAAAGGGAATGGAAATGAATGGAAGATGAGGGGAAGAAAGGGAAGAGGATGGAAAAAAGGAAAAGTATAAAGGAAAGAAAGGGAAGGAAGGAAGGAAGGAGGAAGAAAGGAAGAGGAGGGAAAAAGGAAAAGGAAAGGGAAGGAAGGGAAGGAAAGGAAGGAAGAGGAGGGAAGAAAGGAAGAGGAGGAAAAAGGAAAAGATAAAGGAAAGGGAAGGAAGGAAGGAAGGAAGGAAGGAAGGAAGTGGAGGGGAAGAAAGGGAAGAGGAGGGAAAAAAAGGAAAAGTATAAAGGAAAGGGAAGGGAAGGGAAAGGAAGGGAAGAGGAGGGGAAGAAAGGGAAGAGGAGGGAAAAAAGGAAAAGTATAAAGGAAAGGGAAGGGAAGGGAAGGGAAGGGAAGAGGAGGGGAAGAAAGGGAAGAGGAGGGAAAAAAGGAAAAGTATAAAGGAAAGAAAGGGAAGGGAAGGGAAGGGAAGAGGAGAGGAAGAAAGGGAAGAGGAGGGAAAAAAGGAAAAGAATAAAGGAAAGGAAGGAAGGAAGGGGAAGGAAGAGGAGGGGAAGAAAGGGAAGAGGAGGGAAAAAAATGAAAAGTATAAGGGAAAGAAAGGGAAGGGAAGGGAAGGGAAGAGGAGGGGAAGAAAGGGAAGAGGAGGGAAAAAAAGGAAAAGTATAAAGGAAAGAAAGGGAAGGGAAGGGAAGGGAAAGGAAGGGAAGAGGAGGGGAAGAAAGGGAAGAGGAGGGAAAAAAGGAAAAGTATAAAGGAAAGAAAGGGAAGGGAAGGGAAGGGAAGAGGAGGGGAAGAAAGGAACAGGAGGAAGGAAGGAAGAAAGGAAGAGAAGGAAAAGTATAAAGGAAAGAAAGGGAAGGGAAGGGAAGGGGAGGAGGGGAGGACAAGGGCGTGGCGCTGCTGCTAGGAAAAACGGAGCCAGGCAGACGGAAAGGCGTCGACGGGCTGTCTGGAAGAGGAGGAGGAGGAGGAGGAGGAGGAGGAGGAGGAAGAGGAGGAGGAGGAGGAGGAAGAGGAGGAGGGCCGTGGCGCTGCTGGAGAAGAAACGAGGAAGGGTGGCGAAGGGTGAAGGGAGGGTGACATTCCGGCCCATTATGTCCTCCCTTCCTCACATTTTTAATCTCCCTGTTTTCCTATCTCCCTTTTTTATATTCTTTCTCCTCCCTTCTTCCTCACTCATTGCCTCTATGCTCCCTGCCTCCCTTCTCTCTCCTTTCCTTTCTCACATTTTTAGTCTCCCTGTTTTCCTTATCTTCTCCCTTTTTGGTATTCTTTCTCCTCCCTTCTTCCTCACTCATTGCCTCTCTGCTCCCTGTCTCCCTTCTCTCTCCTTTCCTTTCTCACATTTTTAGTCTCCCTGTTTTCCTATCTTCTCCCTTTTTTATATTTTTTCTCCTCCCTTCTTCCTCACTCATTGCCTCTCTGCTCCCTGTCTCCCTTCTCTCTCCTTTCCTTCCTCCTATTTATTGCCTCCCTGTCTTTTTCCTCCCTTCTCCCTTCTTGTTATTCTTCTCCCTTCCTCCCTAATTGCCTCCATCGTCTTGTCTAAATTCATTCCTCGCCCATTTTGTTTATTCTCCCTGCCTCTCTTATCCCCACCCTCCCTCCCTTCCTCACTCCTGGTCTCCCTGTTTTCCTATCTTCTCCCTTTTTTGTTGTTCTTCCTCCTCCCTTCCTCACTAATTGCCTCTCTGCTCTTGTCTCACTCCATTCCTCCCTCATTTTTATTCTCCCTGTCTCTTTCCTCCCTTTTTTCCCTCCTCAAAATTTGTCTCCCTGTCTGTTTCCTCCCTCCTTTATTCTCTGCCTCTTTCCTCCCTAACTTCCTTCCTTCCTCACAATTAGTCTCCCTGCCTCCCTCTCCTCTCTCCCTTCCATCCTCACTCTCAGCTCTCCTCTCTCCCTTTCCTCTTCATAATCATCTCCCTCCCTTCCTTCTTTCCTTCCTCATGGTCATCTTTCTGTCCCTCTCCTCTATTCCTTCCTTCCTTCATTCCTTCCTCACTCTCAGCTCCTCCTCCTGCCTCTCCTTCTCCTTTCCTTCCTTCCTTCCTCATAATCAGTTCCTCCCTCGCTTCCTCCCTTCCTTCCTCATTCTCAGCTCCTTCTTTCCTTCCTTCCTTCCTTCCTAATAATCGGCTCCTTCCCTATCCCCTCCCTCGCTTCCTCCCTTCCTTCCTCACTCTCGGCTCCTGCCTCTCCTCCTCCTCTTTCCCTCACTCCCTTAATTCTACTCTTTCCCTGCCCCCTCCTCCCCCTCCCTCTCCCCGGCTCTCAAGGGATGGCGGGAGGGACACGTTCAAAGTTTTCTGAAATGGTTGTTAGATTTTTGTGTGGCTGTTGTCTGGCGTGGCGCGGGGCGGGGTGTGTTCGGCCGGTGTTTTGGGGCGATCACTCCTGTCCTGCTGTACGTGGGATGCTGGAGAGGGCGAGGGACAGTATTCTCAAGCCCGTAGAGGGGAAGGAGGAAGAGAGGGAGAGAGATGTAGAGAGGAGGAAGAGAGGGAAAGATAGTAAAGAGAGGCGCCTCCGTCTCTCTGAAAAGCCTCTCCTGGAAGTTGCTGGTGTTTTCATGGACTGTTTTGTGATCCTGGTGATAAATTTACAAGACTTCTGCGTCATGAAAGGGAAAATCACTAATGAAAATCTGGTTAATCTTCTCTGTGGCCTTGGGAAATAGTCATGATGGAGGCCCTAAACGTGGATGACCAGAGATATAAAAAGGGCAGTAAACATAAAAAAAAGGAATTATAATTTGATGAAAGAGAATGCTACGGCCGAAGCCAGCACACAGTACCACAACAGCCTCAGAGCTTGTCGCAGCCTTATTCGGAGTAGCAAACGCAACTATGAAAAGCAAATAGCGCGCGAAATCAAAACTAACTCCAAGAAATTCTTCACGTACATAAGATCGAAAAAGAAAGTAAAATCCAATATTGGTCCCCTGACAGACGAGACTGGATCTGTAACTCAGGACAGTAAACAGATGGCCAGAATCCTCAACAGTAACTTCGCATCCGTATTCACAGTCGAGGACATCGAAACCATTCCCGAGGGTCCTGACCCGCCGAGTGAGATCACGCCGCTGGAAATTGACTCAATATGCGACCAAGAAGTAAAAAAGTACTTGGACAAACTCGACATGAACAAGTCAACGGGACCCGACAGTTTGTCCCCGCGGTTATTAAAAGAGCTTAAACAACAAATACTTCAACCACTCACTAACATATTCAACCGGTCAGTCCAACTAAACAAAGTCCCGGAAGACTGGAAGATGGCGAACGTAACACCGATTTTCAAAAAAGGAGACAAAAGCGTTGCATTAAACTACAGGCCCATAAGTTTGACATCAGTGGCAGGAAAAATACTCGAAAAGATTATTAGAGATAAACTTGTTAAGTTTCTAGAAAACAATAATATAATCTCCGACACCCAGCATGGCTTCAGAAACAAGCGCTCATGTCTAACGAATTTATTAGACTTCTTCCAAGGTATATATAAGAACTGGGATGCCCACATTCCCAGTGATGTTATATACCTGGACTTTCAGAAAGCCTTCGACAAGATACCGCACGAGCGACTCCTTAAGAAACTGCACTCGGCGGGCATCGGAGCCAATCTGATCGCGTGGATAAGAGATTGGCTCACCGACAGAAAACAACGAGTACTACTCAACGGACAGCCTTCCGATTGGCTTCCAGTCACTAGTGGAGTGCCTCAAGGGTCAGTGCTGGGACCCATCCTCTTTATCATATATATCAATGACCTAGAATCAGGACTGAAATCCACAATATCGAAATTTGCAGATGACACCAAGGTGGGTGGAGATGCCCTCACAAAGACCGACTGCGAAATCATTCAGAAAGACCTCAATCACATTATCGAATGGTCGGAAAAATGGCAAATGTCTTTTAATGTTGACAAATGCAAAGTCATGCACATTGGGTCCCAAAATAGTAACCACACATACATCATGAATGGGAGACCTCTGCAAGCGATGCAGGAGGAAAAGGATCTTGGAGTCACTATCAGCAGTGACCTGAAACACGCGAATCACTGTAAAAAAGCATACAACAAGGCCAACATTATGCTCGGGTTCATAGCAAGGAACTTCGAGTGTAAAACACCAGACGTGATGCTATCCTTGTATAATTCCATGGTAAGACCGCACCTCGAGTATGCAGTGCAGTTCTGGTCTCCCAATTACAGAAAGGACAT
Organism: Eriocheir sinensis; assembly: GCF_024679095.1. Classification (NCBI taxonomy): domain Eukaryota; kingdom Metazoa; phylum Arthropoda; class Malacostraca; order Decapoda; family Varunidae; genus Eriocheir; species Eriocheir sinensis. The sequence continues at coordinate 599,321 of NC_066517.1, forward strand.
TGCTCTACTGGAAAGGATTCAACGACGCGCCACAAAGATGATTCCAACCTTCAGGGCGACTCAATCTCTTTACATTGGAGAAAAGACGCCTACGAGGGGATATGATTCAAGTCTTCAAGTATCTAAAAAAGTTCAATAACGTCGATTACTCCAAATTCTTTGAACTGCAAACCAACTCAAGAACTAGAAATAACGGTTTACCCATTCAGTCGAGTCGATGTAACACAGACATTGGAAGGAATTTCTTTTCAAACCGAGTCATCCGCCACTGGAACAATCTTCCCTCAGAAGTAGTGAATGCGAATACCATCAACTCCTTCAAATATAGAATCGACCGTCATTTCGCTGCGTCGGGAGTAAACTGAATAACGAGGGGCTTCCATCTGCTCCTCAATATCGAGGTGCTTTCATCTGCTCACCAAGCCCCAAGTGGCGATCGAGCAGATTAAATCACCCAAGCGGGCGACCTCGTAATGAGCCAATAGGCTTTCTGTTGCCTGCATTTCCATGTTTCCATGTTTCCATAAACGTTTAAGAACTCGTGATACGTTGAAGAACTCGTGATACTAGTGATAGGTTTGCACGACTTCTACATCATGAACAGGAAAACGTTCACTATAGAAAACCCAGGAAATCTTCTCTGCAGCCTTGGGAAATAGTCATGATGGAGGCCCTAAACGTTTAAGAATGTGATACGTTTAAGAATTCGTGATACCAGTGATAAATTTACAAGACTTCTGCGCCATGGACGGGAAAATCACTAATGAAAACCTGGTTAATCTTCTCTGTGGCCTTGGGAAATAGTCGTGATGGAGGCCCTAAACGTTTAAGAATGTGATACGTTGAAGAACTCGTGATACCAGTGATAAATTTACAAGACTTCTGCGCCATGGACGGGAAAATCACCCATGAAAAACCCGTTAAACCTTCTCTGTGGCCTTGGAGAATAGTCACAATGGCAGTTCGAAACGTTTAAGAATATGGACCTTTCAGACTCTTCCGCCTCTCACATCAACTGTTTCCAAAGGTCTTGAAGGAGATCAGGCGGATTCTAATGAGTGTCTTTTTAGGTTCATGGTACAGAAGAAGGGTCAGACTACCACCAGGGTCATAACACTACCCCTGGAAATGCTGAAAACTCCTGTGAATGATTTGCTATTCTCAAACTCAACTGCCTCTAATGTCAACTATTTCCCAAGGCCGAAAATGAGATCAATCGAGTTCTAATGAGTGTCTTTTGGGGTTCATGGCACGCTCAGACACACACACACACACACACACACACACACACACACACAGCCGAAGGAAATTTGACGCCAACGGGAAAAAAAAACTAAAAAAAAAAGATAAAAAAGAGAAGGAAATCTAATATTTTTGTCCAAACAACGTTGACGAACTCGAACGTTTGCTCTCAACGTTTTTTTGAAGGGGAGACTAAAACGTTCCCTGGTAATTAATGGAGAGCCCTTGTCTATATGCAAATCAGCTGTCTCTCCCGCCTCTCCCTCCCTCCCTTCCTCCTCTCCCTTCCCTCTAGCTCTTCCTCCGTCCCTCCTCTTCCTCCCTCTCTCCCTTCCTTCCATACCAAACAGACATCACTTTTTCTTGTTCGTTGTCCTCCTCCTCCTCCTCCTCTTCATCCTCCTTCCTTTACATCCTCAGCAAATACATGAGTCACAGATGAGACAAATGACCTACAACATTAGCATTAAAAGTAGTAGTAGTAATAGTAGTAGTAGTAGTAGTAGTAGTAGTAGTAGTTGTAGTAGTAATAGTAGTAGTAGAAGTGTTGTTGTAGTAGTAGTAGTAGTAGTAGTATAGTAGTAGGGAAGGCGGTGGCCGAGTGGTCAGCGTGTGGGCGTGGTGAGCCAGTGGACCTAGGTTCGAGTCCCACCATAACACGCTGATACCCCAACGCTGATGCGCCACCAGCGGGCTGGGGTCGTCGACGAGACCCCTGAAGGATGCCTACCGGCGCTATAGGCAGCACATAAAAAAGTAGAAGGCACCGAAAAAAAAAGGAATGAAAAAAAGGGACGGGACAGAAAAAAATGAAGGGAAGGGAGAAGAGATTGGGAAAAAGAGAGAAACAGGAAAGGGAAAGTAAAGGAAGGTAACACTATTTTATTTCATAGTAGTTGTGTTAGTAGTAAGAGGTCGTGATGGTGATGATGATGATGATGAAGAGGAGGAGGAGGAGGAGGAGGAGGAGGAGGAGGAGGAGGAGGAGGAGGAGGAGGAAAAGGAGGAGGAGGAGGAAGCAGGGATGGAGTGAATACAAGAGTTGTGTATTCCTATACGAAAACGAAAACTTCAGATTCCAACAAATACGAATACGAATTCGGATTCACTGAAATGGTTTTGATTCGAATTCAAATACGAATACTTCTTGAAAGTCTTCATGAATACATTCATAAATAGTTTTCATTGAAAAATACCTTCTTGGCGTAGCTGGGTGCAGCACTGTTCCAAAGTTATGCAACAGTAAATAAGCTCACGAACCTGTGCCGTACACGACAACCACACGTCCGCCCAGGAGGCAGGAGTTGTAAGGAACAGCGGATGTTATTTCGGATAATACATTTTGAAGTATTCGTCAGATTATTCGCTAAATGCGAATATTTTTCCCTTGTTATCCAATACGAATGAGAATACTTTGATTTCTATCAAGGATCTTCAAATACGAATACAAATACACCCAAATATGGTATTCGAATACGAATACCCATTCCTGGGAGCAAGAGGAGGAGGAGGAGGAGGAGGTGGAAGGAAAATGGAAATAGATAAGAGAGAAAAAATGTGAAGAAAATTCGTCGCAAATCAAAAGCAAAAAGATCGACAAAAATGATTTAATCTGGAAACGTTTATGGCGCAAGCAGCCATGGCCCCCCCCCCCTCCACCCTCCTGCCCTCCCTCCCCTCCACCCTCCACCCTCCACCCACCCACCCCCTTCCCCTTAACTCTCCCTCTCCCATCCAACTTCCCCTCTCCCCCAGCTTCCCCTTCCACCGTGCCCCTTCCCCTTACCTTCCCTTTTCCCCTCCACCCACCCACTCCTTCCCCTTACCTTCCCTTTTCCCCTCCACCCACCCACTCCTTCCCCTTACCTTCCCTTTTCCCCTCCACCCACCCACCCCTTCCCCTTACCTTCCCTTTTCCCCTCCACCCACCCACCTTCCCTTACCTTCCTTTCCCACCACCCCTTCCACCCTTTCCCTACCTTCCCTTCTCCTCCACCACCCTCCACCGTGCCCCCTTCCCCTTACCTTCTTTCTTCCCCAACTTCCCTCTCCTCCCTTCTGAAACCCCTTCCTCTCCCTTCATCCTCCCCTTCGCCTTACCTTCCTGCACCCTCCCTTCCTTCCCTCTGTTCCCCTCATCCCCATCCTCCTCCGGAAAAAACAAAGAAATATTAAAAAAAGCAGCATAACGCGGCCCAAATAAAGAGAATCAAATCGAAGCAATAAATAGAGCGGCCATAAAATACACGCCGGAACAATAACAATTAATATAAAACATGATAAAAGGCGAGGGGGAGGAGGAGGAGGAGGAGGAGGAGGAGATAACGAGAGAGAGAGAGAGAGAGAGAGAGAGAGAGAGAGAGAGAGAGAGAGAGAGAGAGAGAGAGAGAGAGAGAGAGAGAGAGAGAGAGAGAGAGAGAGAGAGAGAGAGAGAGAGAGAGAGAGAGAGAGAGAGAGAGAGAGAGAGAGAGAGAGAGAGAGAGAGAGAGAGAGAGAGAGAGAGAGAGAGAGAGAGAGAGAGAGCCAGCCTTGTCAGAACCAAAGCTATGTTCGCCACAACTCAGGACACAAATAATACCAGCCAGCCGAGCGTCGCCCCAATACACGGCGGCTATTGACGGCGTGTGTGTGTGTGTGTGTGTGTGTGTGTGTGCTAGCAGGTCTGTGATTACGCTTTGCTTCGGTCTGTGTGTGTGTGTGTGTGTGTGTGTGTGTGTGTGTGTGTGTGTGTGTCAGCTGTATCCTGACACACATAAACACATCTCTCTCTCTCTCTTACAAACCCAAGAACCACCTTTTTTTCTACCTCTCTCACACAACGTATTGATATATATGACCCTCCATACACACACACACACACACACACACACACACACACACACACACACACACACACACACACACACACACACACACACACACACACGTAACAGAATTAAATGGCCTTCCGGGAACCCCTCACACCTCGCCACTAATTAAAGGCTGTGCAGGTAACGCCTCTCCCCCCGCCCACACCTCACGCGACACACACACACACACACACACACACACACACACACACCTCTCTCCGTAGTAGTAGTAGTAGTAGTAGTAGTAGTAGTAGTAGTACAAAAGAACATAAGAACGTAAGGAGTCTGCAAGAGGCCGGTAGGTCTATACAAGGCAGCTCCCGTAAGCCTAACCCCACCTGACCTCACTATCCATGAATTTATCCAACCTCTTCTTGAATGTATCTATGGTACTGGCACCCACAACATGACTGCCAAGCCTGTTCCACTCATCCACCACTCTATTGGTAAACCACTTCTTGTCAATGTCTTTTTTTTAATCTGAATTTATCCAACATAAGACCGTTGCTACGTGTCCTACCCGGCTCTTTTACAACCGAAATTCTATTAACATCCCCTTTATTAAATCCCTTCATCCATTTATAAACCTCCATCAGGTCTCCTCGCAACCTTCGCCTTTCTAGAGAGTGTAGATTTAAATGGTTCAGTCTGTCCTCACACGGCAAGTTTCTCTCCCCTTGAATCATTTTTGTCATCCTCCGCTGTACAGACTCTAACACCTTGATAGCCATTCTCTAGTAGGGGGACCAAACCAGAACCTCATAATCGAGATGAGGTCTAACTATAAAAAAAAGTCGGTTCACCCAAGTCTGAGGTGTGCATTATCGTGCGCTGGTAACCTGCTGCCCCAAGGCGTGTACGACTGCGTGAATAATTATATATAATGTATCAAAGCCCACGCACAGGAAACACTCGTCAGAGTTAAACATATGCAGGCAACAATAACGAGTACCGTCAATTATACTCGATTTTGAGTTAGAAAACATTAGTACTGTCGCAAACACCTGTTTTGTCAATTTACAAGATCGCTGATTATAATTATCAAACAGCCTTGGCGCTGTCCGTCAATTAGCAGGAATGATATTAACAAAACAGGTGTTTGCGACAGGAGCAGTCAACTGACCTCTCCTTTGGCTTCTTTTTTTGGTTTTTGTTTGTTGTGTTTTTGCCGAGGTGCCTCCCTTGCCGTAAAAAAAAGTAGTAGTAGTAGTAGTAGTAGTAGTAGTAGTAGTAGTAGTAGTAGTAGTTGTAGTAGTAGTAGTAGTAGTAGTAGTAGTAGTAGTAGTAGTAGTAGTAGTAGTAGTAGTAGTAGTAGTAGTAGTAGTAGTAGTTGTAGTAGTAGTAGTAGTAGCAGCAGCAGTACAAGCAGCAGTCAGGCAGGCCCCGTCCCTTACTCTCTTCAGGAATCCGTGTCCCGGCTGGTGAGCGCGGCACCATTCCCCTGCATGGCATCAATCGCGCGGCACCAACAGGCCGGGCAAGAAACAGGCGCCTTCCTTCCTTCCTTCCTTCCCTCCTCGCTCCCTGCTTTACTTTCTCGCCTGATCTCCCCTTCCTCCCCTCTGAGCTTCATCCTCGTAAAAGACACAAAGACGCACGAAGGAGGGAAGGGCCGTGAGGGGAAGGGCTGGCGGCGTTGAGAGAATGTAAAAAAAAAGAAGAAAAAAAAGAAAAGAAAAGAAAAAAAAAACAGCGTAAAGGACAAGGAAGCATGGGAAAGTGAAGCAAAGGTAAGAAAGGTAAGGAACAGGAGTGGATTAAGGGAGGAAGGAAAGGAAAGGGAAGGGAAGGGAAGGGACTGGATTTAGATAGGAAAGGAAGGGAAAGGAAGGGAAGGTAAGGGAAAGGAAGGGAAGGTAAGGAACAGGAGTGTATTAAGGTAGGAAAGAAAGGAAAGGGAAGGGAAGGGACTGGATTTAGATAGGAAAGGATGGGAAAGGAAGGGAAGGTAAGGGAAAGGAAGGGAAGGTAAGGAACAGGAGTGTATTAAGGTAGGAAAGAAAGGAAAGGGAAGGGAAGGGACTGGATTTGGAGAGGAAAGGATGGGAAAGGAAGGAAAGGTAAGGGAAAGGAAGGGAAGGTAAGGGAAAGAAAGGGAAGGTAAGGAACAGGAGTGTATTAAGGTAGGAAAAAAAGGGAAGGTAAGGGAAAGAGTATGCTAAGGGAAGGGGAAGGTAAGGTAAGGTACGGGGTAAGAAGAAAGGAAGGGAAGGTACAGAGGTGATTATAGGGAGGAAAGGAAGGGAAGGGAATGGAAAGAGTATGCTAAGGGAAGGGGAAGGTAAGGTAAGGTAAGGGGTAAGAGGAAGGAAAGGGAAGGGAAGGCACAGAGGTGATTTTAGGGAGGAAAGGAAGGGAAGGGAAGGGAAAGGAATGGATTGGGGAGGAAAGAAAGGAAAGGGAAGGGAAGGGAAGGGACTGGATTTAGAGGGGAGAGGGAGGGAAGGGAAAGGAATGGATTGGGGGAGGAAAGAAAGGAAAGGGAAGGGAAATGAATGGATTGGGGGAGGAAAGAAAGGAAAGGGAAGGGAAGGGAAGGGACTGGATTTAGAGGGAAGAGGGAGGGAAGGGAAAGGGTATTTTTTAAGGGAAGAGAAAGCGACGGAAAAGTAAGGGACAGGAGTGGATTTCGGGGTGAAGGGAAGGGAAGGGAAGAGAAGGGAAAGGAAGGGACAGGGTATGTTAAGGAAAAGGGAAGGGAAGGGAAAGGGTATGTTAAGGGAAAGGGAAGGGGAGGGAAAGGGTACGTTAAGGGAAAGAAAAGGGAAGGGAAGGGAAGAGATAAGAGTGGATTGAGGGGTGAAAGGAAGGGAAGGGAAGGGAAGGGAAGGGAAAGGGTACGTTAAGGGAAAGAAAAGGGAAGGGAAGGGAAGGGAACGGAAGGGAAGGGAAGGGAACGGAAGGGAAGGGAAGAGATAAGAGTGGATTGATGGGTGAAAGGAAGGGAAGGGAAGGGAAGGGAAAGGGTACGTTAAGGGAAAGAAAAGGGAAGGGAAGGGAAGGGAACGGAAGGGAAGGGAAGAGATAAGAGTGGATTGATGGGTGAAAGGAAGGGAAGGGAAGGGAAGGGAAGGGAAGAAAAGAGAAGGGAAGGAAAGGGAAGGGAAGGGAAGACAAGAGAAAGGGAAGGAAAAGTACGGGACAGGAGTGGACTGTGTGGGGAAATGAAGGGAAATGGGTATGTTAAGGGAATGGAAGGTGAGTGATGGAGTAAGGGGAGTTGAAGAGGTATATTAAGGGAAGAGAAGGTAAGGGAAAGCATATATCAAAAGAAGTGAAGGTAAGGGAAGAGAAAAGGAAGGTAAGGGAAAGAGTATTTAAAGTCAGGGAAAGGGTATTTAAGGTAAGGTAAGGTAAGGTAAGGGAAAGGGTATTCAAAGGAAGGGAAAGGGCATGTAAGGTAAGGGAAAGAGTATGTGAGGTAAGGTAAGGGGTAAGGTAAGGTAAGGTAAGGGATAGTGCATTTAAGGTAAGGGAAAGTGTAAGGGAAGGGAAGAGAAGGGAAGGGAAGGGAAGGGAAGGGAAGGGAAGGGAAGAGAAGGGAAAGGGATAGTGCATTTAAGGTAAGGGAAAGTGTAAGGGAAGGGAAGGGAAGGGAAGGGAAGGGAAGGGAAGGGAAGGGAAAGGAAGGGAAGAGAAGGGAAGGGAAGAGAAGGGAAGGGAAGGGAAGGGAAAGGGTATTTCAAGGAAAGGAATGGGCATGTAAGGTAAGGGAGAGGGTATCTAAGGTAAGGTAAAGGGTAAAGTAAGGTAAGGTAAGGTAAGGTATGGTAAGGTAAGGTAAGGGTATTTGAAGGAAGGGAAAGGGTATGTAAGGTAAGGGAAAGTGCATTTAAGGTAGGGGAAACGATAGGGTAAGGTAAAGTAAGGTAGGGTAAGGGAAGGGAAAGGAAGGGAAAGTCCATTTAAGGAAGGAGAAAGGATAAGGTAAGGTAAGGTAAGGTAAGGGAAGGTAAGGGAAGGGCAAGGAAAGTGCATTTAAGGTAGGGGAAAGGGTAAGGTAAGGCAGGGTAAGGTAAGGTAAGGGGTAAGGCAAGGGGCGAGGGCAGGGTAAGGTGCCGACAAGGGGGGGCGGGCACTCATCACAGCCCGGCGTGGCGTGTGTCGTTGGCGGGCTGCACGGCTGATTGGGTGGACGTCAGCCAATCACGAGGGACCTTGACACACACACACACACACACACACACACACACACACACACACACACACATACACACACACACACACACACACAACCTATCACACATTTTCTCTCCTATTCTAATACACATATACACATCCAATGAACTGGCACATCACATCCTTGCCCTACACACACACACACACACACACACACACACACACACACACACACAAACACTATCACACACACATTCTCTCTCCTATTCTAATACACATATACACATCACATCCTCGGCATACACACACACACACACACACACACACACACAAACACTAACACTATCACACACACATTCTCTCTCCTATTCTAATACACATATACACATCACATCCTCGGCACACACACACACACACACACACACACACACGCTAACTGCCTGCCTCACGCCTCCGCTCCTTCGCCTGGTGCCTCTCTGTCTCGCCGCCTTTCACAATTCCTGCTTCGTTTATGTTACCGTCGTAGCTTCCACAGTTAGCCTCACGCGCACACACACACACACACACACACACACACACACACACACACACGCCTTGGCCTGGTCTGTCTCGTCCAATTTGTGTTTGTGTTCCCCTCGCGACTCCATTCAGGCACCTTCTATCATCTATATTTCGTTTCTATTCACATATATTTTTTTTACAGCAAGGGAAGAAGCTCAAGAAAAAAGAAAAAAAGAAAGAAAGAAAGAAAAAAGATCGCTAGTTGCTGCTCCCTCAAAAGAAAAGAGAGGTCAGTTTTGGAACAAGTGCCTCGATATCCTTCCCTCTTGAAAGGTTACGTCAATACCTCTACAGCCATCTCTTACGCCATTCCATTATATAAACACCTCGTCTGATTTCAATTGGTTATCCTCCTTATGACTACTCGGGCACTCCCTCTCTCCTTCATGTTGCATTTTCACATCATAATTCTACCCTATACTGTTTAACTTCTTTCTCTGTTGTGTGTTTAGTTCGTCATCCTTCTCATCTCTCTATCCAGGCACTCTCATAAGAACATAAGAAGAACATAAGAACGCAGGAGTCTGCAAGAGGCCGGTAGGCCAATACAAGGCAGCTCCTTTGAACCTACGCTCCTGTGTATCTAACCCCACCTAATATCGCTGTCCATGAATTTATCTAGTCTATTTTTGAATGTGACAATTGTATTGGCACTCACCACATGACTGCTAAGCCTATTCCACTCATCCACCACCCTGTTAGTAAACCAATTTTTGCCTATGTCCCTGTTGAATCTGAATTTATCCAGTTTAAACCCATTACTTCGTGTCCTACCCGGTTCTCTTACCAACAAAACCTTATAAATATCCCCCTTATTAAAGCCCTTCATCCATTTATAAACCTCGATCATGTCTCCACGCACCCTTCGCCTTTCTAGAGAATGCAAGTTTAACTGTTTGAGTCTTTCCTCGTATGGCAAGTTTCTCAACCCCTGAATCATCTTAGTCATCCTCCTCTGCACCGATTCTAACATTTTGATATCCATTCTATAGTAAGGTGACCAGAACTGAACCGCATAGTCAAGATGAGGTCTAACTAATGCTAAATATAGTTTGAGGAAGACTCTGTCCTTCATGTTCCACTTTCACATCATAATTCTACCCAATACTGTTTTACTTGTCTCTGTTGTGTGTTTAGTTCATCCTCCTTATCTCTCTATCCAGGCACTCTTATGTTCTGTTCCTTTTCTACCAATACATTCACATCAAAATCCTCTGCCCTCAGCTGTTTTACTTATTTCCGTGTCATGTGTTTCCTCCTATTTCAGTTTGTTGTCGTATTCTTAATTAAACGTCTCGGCGCCTCAGTTCGCCTGTTTAAAAAGCCTCTCGTGGAAGTTGCCGGGCTCTCCAAGGACTGTTTTCCGATCCCAGTGATGGTTCTACCCGACTTCTCTGTGGCCTTGGGAAACAGTCGTAATGGGAGCCCGATACGCTTCAGAATATGAGCCTCAATCTCTATGCATTTCTCCCTCCCTTGACGGACTCCCCAAACACCGCTCCCTCCCTAACATAATTTCCGCACACACTGTACAACGTTTCCTATCCATATTTCATCTGTCCCGCTTCCATAATGTTTTGGCTCGGTGTTCAAAGTGGCTCTTCCCTTCCCCTCGCATTCCTTTCCTCCCTCCTTCCTCTCTCCCTCCCTCGTTTTTTCTTATATTGAGCTCCTAATGATCACAGAACTATTTGTTTCGCATTTTTCTATCAACATAATAAGCTTCCTCTCAGAACCCCTTCCCTCCTTCCTCCCTTCCTTCTTTCCTAGTTCTTTCTGAGTATTCGAGCATTCTTCATTCTTTCCTTTCCCTCTCTCTCCCTCCCTTCCTTCCTCTTCCCGTGTGTTCCAGCATTTCTTCCTTCCTTCCCTCTCTTCTCTCCCTCCCTCCCTTCCTCTCCCTCTGTCTTCTTCACTTTTCCTCCCTTACCTTCCTCCCTCTTCCTCTCTCCTTCCCTCCCTTCCTCAGTCCCTCTCTCTCTAGGCTCCTTCATGTTACCTCCCTTCCTCTTCCTCTCTTCCTCCCTTCCTTCCTCGGTCCCTCTCTCTCTAGGCTCCTTCATGTTACCTCCCTTCCTCTTCCTCTCTCTCTTCCTCCCTTCCTCTCTCTCAAGGCTCCATGTTTCCTCCCTTACGTCCCTCCTTTCCTCACCCTCCTTTCCTCCTTCTCTCATCTCCTTCATGTTTCTTCCCTTGCCTCCGTATCTCCCTCCCTCCCTCCCTCTCTCTCAGATGTTCCACGCGGGAGATCAAAGCGTTTTCGAATCTCAATTTACTTTACCGAAACATCAACAGTTTCAAGAAACGTGTGTGGATTCTCAGGCGCGCGCGCGTACACACACACACACACACACACACACACACACACACTCTCTTTTATTCCAGTACACATACACACATCCCATCCTCGCCCTCCACACACACACACACACACACACAAACACACAAACACACACACACACAGACACACACAGACACACATTTTCTCTTTTACATCCCATCCTCGCCCTACACACACACACACACACACACACACAGTCACACACACACAGTCACACACACACACACACACACACACAAACACACATATTAGCTTTTTATTCTTGTCTCCTGCTCTCTCTCTCTCTTACCTGCGATAGGCAAACATTTAATTAAAAACATTCAGATAAAAGGATTGCGGAGAGAGAGAGAGAGAGAGAGAGAGAGAGAGAGAGAGAGAGAGAGAGAGAGAGAGAGAGAGAGAGAGAGAGAGAGAGAGAGAGAGAGAGAGAGAGAGAGAGCAAGCTGGAAACACACAACAGGGAATAAAAGGCGAGGAAAGATAAAGAAGGAAAACGAGAAACATTAACATATAAAAAGCCCCGACGACTGCTGAGGAGGAGGAAGAAGAGGAGGAGGAGGAGGAGGAGGAGGAGGAGGAGGAGTGAAGGAGCGAGGGAGGGAAAGAGGCGACACTCACCTCTCCCACATCATCCAGAATCAATAGAGAGAGAGAAAAAAAATGTCGTGAAGGGAATAACAAGATCAGCTGTTTGGGATTTGTTTTCTTTATAGCGAGGGAGGGAGGGAGGGAGGGAGGGTAGAGGAGGGAGGGAGGGTAGAGAGGAGGCAGGGAGGGAGAGAGGGTAGAGGAGGGAGGGAGGGTAGAGAGGAGGCAGGGAGGGAGAGAGGGTAGAGGAGGGAGGAAGGAAGGGAGGTTAGAGAGGAAGAAGAAAGGGTGGGGGAAGGCAAGGGGGAAGAAAGTAAGGTTGTTAGATGAGGAAGGGAGAAAAGGAAGGGAGGATAGAGAGGAAGATGGGGAGAAGGAAGGGAGGGAGGAGGCAGGGGGGAAGAAAGGGAGGTTGTTAGTGAAGAGGAAGGGAGAGAAGGAAGGAAGGGAGGGTAGAGAGGAAGGGGGAGAAGGAAGGGAGGGAGGGAGGAGGTAGGGGGGAAGAAAGGGAGGTTGTTAGAGATGAGAAAGGGAGAGGAGGGAAGGAAGGGTAGAGAGGAAGAAGGGGAGAAGGAAGGAAGGGAGGAGGCAGGGGGGAGACAGGGAGGTTGTTAGAGATGAGGAAGGGAGAGAAGGAAGGAAGGGAGGGTATGGAAAAGGGAGGGAAGAAGTAAGGAAGGGTATAGAGGAGCAAGGAGAGGAAGGGAGGGTAGAGAGGGGAGGAAGGAAGGGAGGGTAGAGGGGAAGAAGGGAGGAAGGAAGGGAGGGTAGAGAGGAAGAAGGGAGGAAGGTAGGAAGGGTAGAGGGGAAGAAGGGAGGAAGGTAGGGAGGGTAGAGAGGATGGCGTGAAAGAAGGAAGGTAGGGAGGGGAAGGGGAAGGGAGGGAGAGAAAGAGGGAGGAAGGTAGGGAGGGTAGAGAGGATGGAGTGAAAGAAGGAAGGTAGGGAGGGTAAGGGGAAGGGAGGGAGAGAAAGAGGGAGGAAGGTAGGGAGGGTAGAGAGGATGGAGTGAAAGAAGGAAGGTAGGGAGGGTAAGGGGAAGGGAGGGAGAGAAAGAGGGAGGAAGGGAGAGAAAGAGGGAGGGAGGGAGAGAAAAGGAGGGAGGAAACTTTATTGGCTGTGTCGGTATTTGAAGACGACTCACGTATGTCTCTCTCTCTCTCTCTCACACACACACACACACACACACACAATGTTAGTCAGGATGGGAGAAAAAAAATAAAAAGAAAATTGAACTGCGAGAAAAACATTTACACAAAACATGAAGATTTGATATAACGTAAAAGAGGAATGGAGGAGGAGGAGGAGGAGGAGAAGAACGGGAGAGATAGAGAATAAGAGGATTAAAATAACGAAATGCAGAAGATAAAGAGGAAAGATAATGGAGATAAGAATTAGGAAGTGGAAGGAAAAATGGAAAGAAAATCAAGAGGAGGAGGAAGAGGAAGAGGGAGAGGAGGAAAAGAAAGATGAAGAGGAGGAGGAGGAGCCGGAGCATTAAAAAGAGAGAGGAGGAGGAGGAGGAGGAGGAGGAGGAGGAATCTGCCGGGAAAGTTACTCAATCAGTCCCTTCCTTCCTTCCTTCCCTCCTTCCTTCCTTCTTTCTTTTTTCCTTTCTTCCTTTTTCCTTAATTACTTTTGTTTCCTTCCTTCCTTCTTTCCTTTTTTTCCTTCCTCTCTCCCTTCCTTTTCTTCCTCCCTCCTTCCTTCCTTCACTCCCTCCCTCCTTCCTTCTTTTTTCCTTTTTTCCTTTTCTTCTTTCGTTAATTACTTCCTTTCTTTTCCTTCCTTCCTTACCTCCTTTCTCTCTCCCTTCCTTTTCTTCCTCCCTCCTTCCTTCCTTCCCTCCCTCCCTCCTGTCTTCTTTTTTTCCTTTCTTCCTTTTCTTCTTTCGTTAATTACTTCCTTTCTTTTCCTTCCTTCCTTCCGCTCTCCCTTCCTTTTCTTCCTCCCTCCTTCCTTCCTTCTTTGTTTTTTTCATTTCTTTTCTTCTTTCCTTCATTACTTCCTTTCTTTTCCTTCCTTCCTTCCTTCCCTCCTTCCTTTCTTCTTTCCTCTCTCCCTTCCCTTTCTTCCTCCTTCCTCTCCCTCGTATTTCCTTCCTTCCTTCCTTTTTCCTTTTTTCCTTCCTTTCCTTCCTCCCTGCTGATCTTCGTTCCTCTCCCTCCTTCCTTCCTTCCTTCCTGTTTCCTTTTTTCCTTCCTCTTCCCCTTCGCTTTTCCTTCCTTTTCTTCCTCCCTGCTTTCCTTCTCTTCACCCTCCTCCTCTTTTGCTCCCTGCCTCTCTCCCTTCTCTCCCTCCCTCCCTCCCTCCCTCCACAATGGACTCAGGAAAGGGACTTAATGTGCTCATAAATTTGGCCACTGACTTGACCGACTTTTGTTTGTGGC
>NC_066517.1:618409-620909 GCF_024679095.1 Eriocheir sinensis
CCGCATTGCCGACCTGGACTTTGAGGCGACGGTGGTTGATGGTCGTATCAACCACAAGCTCTGTTAGCTTAAAAATAATATGTTTGGTAGGGTTTGTAATACTAAATAGGGATGGTTGTCGGCCACAGTCATTGGCGGGGTGGGGCCAATGAATTGCTTTGTGAAAGGATATGAGAGAATATACCGCTCACAACGCAACTCTAATAGATGGAGGCCCGTTAAAATAAATAAAAAAGTAGTAGTAGTGGTAGTAGTAGTAGTAGTAGTAGTAGTAGTAGTAGTAGTAGTAGTAGTAGTAGTAGTAGTAGTAGTAGCAATAATAGTAGTAGTTGTTGTTGGAGGAGGAGGATGAAGAGGAGGAAGAGGAGGAGGATGAAGAGGAGAAAGAGGAGGAGGAGGGGGAGGAGGAGGAGGGACAAAAAAGGATGAATAGCCTAATGGAGAAGACAGAAGAAGAGAAGGAGGAGGAAAATACGTTAATATAAAATTACGAAAAAAGGGAAGGAGGAGGGGAGAGAGAGAGAGAGAGAGAGAGAGAGAGAGAGAGAGAGAGAGAGAGAGAGAGAGAGAGAGAGAGAGAGAGAGAGAGAGAGAGAGAGAGAGAGAGAGAGAGAGAAGCAAGGGAAGATGAAGGGAGGAAGGTATGAAGGGAGGAAAAGGAAGAAAGACGAAAGGAAAAAATGGAAAAGGAAAGGAGAGAGGAAGGGAGGTTATGGAAGGAAAGGGAATAGAGTGAAGGGCAGAAGGGAAGGGTGGGAGGAGGAGGAGGAGGGGGAGGAGGAAGAAGAGGAGGGAGAGGAGGAAGAAGAGGAGGGGAGGAGGAAGAAGAGGAGGGGGGGTGGGGGTGCCTACATAAAGCTGCCTTCCCGATAGCACACACACACACACACACACTCAGGAGGTAGAGGAGAAAAACTCATCTGAATACAAAGGGCGAGAGGGGAAAGACGAAGAAAAGGAGGAGGAGGAGGAGGAGGAGGAGGAAAAAGGATATGCAACATGGAAGGAAGAAGGCGATGCGGATATACATGCAAGAGGAGGAGGAGGAGGAGAATGCAGAAAGGAAAAGAGAGGTGAGGAAGGAGATGAAATATATGGGAGAGAGAGAGAGAGAGAGAGAGAGAGAGAGAGAGAGAGAGAGAGAGAGAGAGAGAGAGAGAGAGAGAGAGAGAGAGAGAGAGAGAGAGAGAGAGAGAGAGAGAGAGAGAGAGAGAGAGAGAGAGAAAGGAGAGGAAAGGAATGATGTAGATGGGAGAGGGGAGGAGAGAGAGGGAAGAGAGTGGAGAAAGAGAGGAGAGGGAGAGGATGGAGGAAAGAGAAAATGGAAACATGGAAATGCAGGCAACAGAAAGCCTATTGGCTCATTACGAGGTCGCCCGCTTGGGTGATTTAATCTGCTCGACCGCCACTTGGGGCTTGGTGAGCAGATGAAAGCACCTCGATATTGAGAAGCAGATGGAAGCCCCTCGTTGTTCAGTTTACTCCCGACGCAGCGAAATGACGGTCGATTCTATATTTGAAGGAGTTGATGGTATTCGCATTTACTACTTCTGAGGGAAGATTGTTCCAGTGGCGGATGACTCGGTTTGAAAAGAAACTCCTTCCAATGTCTGTGTTACATCGACTCGACTGAATGGGTAAACCGTTATTTCTAGTTCTTGAGTTGGTTTGCATTTCAAAGAATTTGGAGTAATCGACGTTATTGAACTTTTTTAGATACTTGAAGACTTGAATCATATCCCCTCGTAGGCGTCTTTTCTCCAATGTAAAGAGATTGAGTCGCTTGAGCCGTTCCTCGTACGGTTGAGCCCTGAAGGTTGGAATCATCTTTGTGGCGCGTCGTTGAATCCTTTCCAGCAAAGCAATGTCCTTTCTGTAATTGGGAGACCAGAACTGCACTGCATACTCGAGGTGCGGTCTTACCATGGAATTATACAAGGATAGCATCACGTCTGGTGTTTTACACTCGAAGTTCCTCGCTACGAACCCGAGCATAATGTTGGCCTTGTTGTATGCTTTTTTACAGTGATTCGCGTGTTTCAGGTCACTGCTGATAGTGACTCCAAGATCCTTTTCCTCCTGCATCGCTTGCAGAGGTCTCCCATTCATGATGTATGTATGGTTACTATTTTGGGACCCAATGTGCATGACTTTGCATTTGTCAGCATTAAAAGACATTTGCCATTTTTCCGACCATTCGATAATGTGATTGAGGTCTTTCTGAATGATTTCGCAGTCGGTCTTTGTGAGGGCATCTCCACCCACCTTGGTGTCATCTGCAAATTTCGATATTGTGAATTTCAGTCCTGATTCTAGGTCATTGACATATGATAAAGAGGATGGGTCCCAGCACTGACCCTTGAGGCACTCCACTAGTGACTGTAAGCCAATCGGAAGGCTGTCCGTTGAGTAGTACTCGTTGTTTTCTGTCGGTGAGTCAATCTCTTATCCACGCGATCAGATTGGCTCCGATGCCCGCCGAGTGCAGTTTCTTAAGGAG
>NC_066517.1:625909-635909 GCF_024679095.1 Eriocheir sinensis
ATATGGACGAGGCAATATATGGACGGGGCAATATATGGACGAGGCAATATATGGACGGGGCAATATATGGACGAGGCAATATATGGACGGGGCAATATATGGACGAGGCAATATATGGACGGGGCAATATATGGACGGGGCAATATATGGACGAGGCAATATATGGACGAGGCAATATATGGACGAGGCAATATATGGACGAGGCAATATTAGGAAGAGGCAATATGGACGCGGCAATATATGGACGAGGCAATATATGGACGAGGCAATATATGGACGAGGCAATATATGGACGGGGCAATATATGGACGAGGCAATATATGGACGGGGCAATATATGGACGAGGCAATATATGGACGAGGCAATATATGGACGAGGCAATATATGGACGAGGCAATATATGGACGAGGCAATATATGGATGGGGTAACAGGCGGACGAGGCAATATATGGGACGAGGCAATATGGACGAGGCACTATCTGGATGAGGCAATATATGGATGAGGCAATATATGGATGAGGCAATATATGGACGAGGCAATATATGGATGAGGCAATATATGGACGGGGCAATATATGGACGAGGCAATATATGGACGAGGCAATATATGGACGAGGCGAGCGGACGGGGTAACAGGCGGATTGGCAATATATGGACTAGGCTATATATGGACGAGGTAATATATGGACGGGGCAATATATGGACGAGGCAATATATGGACGTGGCAATATATGGACGAGGCAATATATGGACGGGGCAATATATGGACGGGGCAATATATGGACGGGGCAATATATGGACGAGGCAATATATGGACGGGGCAATATATGGACGAGGTAATATATGGACGGGGCAATATATGGACGGGGCAATATATGGACAGGGCAATATATGGACGGGGCAATATATGGACGGGGCAATATATGGACGGGGGAATCTATGGACGGACGGGGCAATATCTGGACGGGGCAATATATGGACGGGGCAATATATGGACGGGGCAATATATGGACGAGGTAATATATGGACGGGGCAATATATGGACGAGGCAATATATGGACGGGGCAATATATGGACGGGGCAATATATGGACGGGGCAATATATGGACGAGGTAATATATGGACGAGGTAATATATGGACGAGGCAATATATGGACGAGGCAATATATGGACGGGGCAATATATGGACGGGGCAATATATGGACGGGGCAATATATGGACGGGGCAATATATGGACGGGGCAATATATGGACGGGGCAATATATGGACGAGGTAATATATGGACGAGGCAATATATGGACGAGGCAATATATGGACGGGGCAATATATGGACGGGGCAATATATGGACGAGGTAATATATGGACGGGGCAATATATGGACGGGGCAATATATGGACGGGGCAATATATGGATGAGGTAATATATGGACGGGGCAATATATGGACGAGGTAATATATGGACGGGGCAATATATGGACGGGGCAATAGGCGGACGGGGGCAATATATGGACGAGGTAATATATGGACGGGGCAATATATGGACGAGGCAATATATGGACGGGGCAATATATGTACGGGGCAATATATGGACGAGGCAGGCGGACGAGGCAAGGCGGACGAGGTAACAGGTGAAGGCAATATATGGACGGGGCAATATATGGACGAGGCAATATATGGACGAGGCAATATATGGACGGGGCAATATATGGACGAGGCAATATATGGACGGGGCAATATATGGACGGGGCAATATATGGACGGGGCAATATATGGACGGGGCAATATATGGACGGGGCAATATATGGACGAGGCAATATATGGACGAGGCAATATATGATGAGGCAATATATGGACGGGGCAATATATGGACGGGGCAATATATGGACGAGGTAACAGGCGGACGGGGCAATATATGGACGGGGCAATATATGGACGTGGCAATATGGACGGGGCAATATATGGACGAGGTAATATATGGACGGGGCAATATATGGACGAGGTATGCGGACGAGGCAATATGGCGGACGAGGCAATATATGGACGAGGCAATATATGGACGAGGCAATATATGGACGAGGCAATATATGGACGGGGCAATATATGGACGAGGCAATATATGGACGAGGCAATATATGGACGGGGCAATATATGGACGAGGCAATATATGGACGAGGCAATATATGGACGAGGCAATATATAGACGAGGCAATATATGGACGAGGCAATATATGGACGAGGCAATATATGGACAAGGCAATAGGGACGAGTAATATATGGACGAGGCAATATATGGACGAGGCAATATATGGACGAGGCAATATATAGACGAGGCAATATATGGACGAGGCAATATATGGACGAGGCAATATATGGACGAGGCAATATATGGACGAGGCAATATATGGACGAGGCAATATATGGACGAGGCAATATATGGACGAGGCAATATATGGACGAGGCAATATATGGACGAGGCAATATGGACGAGGCAACAGGCGGACGAGGCAATATATGGACGAGGCAATATATGGACGAGGCAATATAATATATGACGGGGCAATATATGGACGGGGCAATATATGGACGAGGTAATAGGGCGGACGGGGCAATATATGGACGAGGCAATATATGGACGAGGCAATATATGGACGAGGCAATATATGGACGGGGCAATATATGGACGAGGCAATATATGGACGAGGCAATATATGGACGGGGCAATATATGGACGAGGCAATATATGGACGAGGCAATATATGGACGGGGCAATATATGGACGAGGCAATATATGGACGGGGCAATATATGGACGAGGCAATATATGGACGGGGCAATATATGGACGAGGCAATATATGGACGAGGCAATATATGGACGAGGCAATATATGGACGAGGCAATATATGGACGAGGCAATATATGGACGTGGCAATATATGGACGTGGCAATATATGGACGAGGCAATATATGGACGAGGCAATATATGGACGAGGTAATATATGATGGACGAGGCAATATATGGATGAGGGGCATATGGACGGGGCAATATATGGACGAGGCAATATATGGACGAGGCAATATATGGACGAGGCAATATATGGACGAGGCAATATATGGACGAGGCAATATATGGACGAGGCAATATATGGACGAGGCAATATATGGACGAGGCAATATATGGACGGGGCAATATGGCGGACGAGGCAATATATGGACGAGGCAATATATGGACGAGGCAATATATGGACGGGGCAATATATGGACGAGGCAATATATGGACGAGGCAATATATGGATGAGGCAATATATGGACGGGGCAATATATGGACGAGGCAATATATGGACGAGGCAATATGGACGAGGCAATATATGGACGGGGCAATATATGGACGGGGCAATATATGGACGAGGCAATATATGGACGAGGCAATATATGGACGGGGCAATATATGGACGGGGCAATATATGGACGAGGCAATATATGGACGGGGCAATATATGGACGAGGCAATATATGGACGAGGCAATATATGGACGGGGCAATATATGGATGAGGCAATATATGGATGAGGCAATATATGGACGAGGCAATATATGGACGGGGCAATATATGGACGAGGCAATATATGGACGGGGCAATATATGGACGAGGCAATATATGGACGAGGCAATATGGACGAATATATGGACGAGGCAATATATGGATGAGGCAATATATGGACGAGGCAATATATGGACGGGGCAATATATGGACGAGGCAATATATGGACGAGGCAATATATGGACGAGGCAATATATGGACGAGGCAATATATGGACGAGGCAATATATGGACGAGGCAATATATGGATGAGGCAATATATGGATGAGGCAATATATGGATGAGGCAATATATGGACGAGGCAATATATGGATGAGGCAATATATGGACGAGGCAATATATGGACGGGGCAATATATGGACGAGGCAAGCGATGGACGAGGCAATATATGGACGCGGCAATATATGGACGAGGCAATATATGGACGAGGCAATATATGGACGAGGCAATATATGGACGAGGCAATATATGGACGGGGCAATATATGGACGGGGCAATATATGGACGGGGCAATATATGGACGGGGCAATATATGGACGGGGCAATATATGGACGAGGCAATATATGGACGAGGCAATATATGGACGGGGCAATATGGACGAGGCAATATATGGACGAGGCAATATATGACGAGGCAATATATGGACGGGGGCAATATATGGACGGGGCAATATATGGACGAGGCAATATGGCGGACGAGGCAATAGGCGGACGAGGCAATATGGACGAGGCAATATATGGACGAGGCAATATATGGACGAGGCAATATATGGACGAGGCAATATATGGACGAGGCAATATATGGACGAGGCAATATATTGACGAGGCAATAGGCGGACGAGGCAATATAGACGAGGCAATATATGGACGAGGCAATATATAGACGAGGCAATATATGGACGAGGCAATATATAGACGAGGCAATATATAGACGAGGCAATATATGGACGAGGCAATAGGCGGACGAGGTAATATATGGACGAGGCAATATATGGACGAGGTAATATATGGACGAGATAATATATGGATGAGGCAATATATGGACGAGGCAATATATGGACGAGGCAATATATGGACGAGGCAATATATGGACGAGGCAATATATGGACGAGGCAATATATGGACGAGGCAATATATGGACGAGGTAATATATGGACGAGGCAATATATGGACGAGGCAATATATGGACGAGGTAATATATGGACGAGGCAATATATGGACGAGGCAATATATGGACGAGGCAATATATGGACGAGGCAATATATGGACGAGGCAATATATGGACGAGGCAATATATGGACGAGGCAATATATGGACGAGGCAATATATGGACGAGGTAATATATGGACGAGGTAATATGGATGAAATATATGGACGAGGCAATATATGGACGAGGCAATATATGGACGAGGCAATATATGGACGAGGCAATATATGGACGAGGCAATATATGGACGAGATAATATATGACGAGGATGAGGGGAGAGAGGTGGTGAGTGGAAGAGTTAAGGATGCAAGAGAAGGAGGTACAGGAGAGGAAGGGAGGGAAATAACAGATTAAGTGGAAGATAATATATGGAAAAAAATTATAAGTGAGTGAGGATGCGAGAAAGGATAAAGGTAAAGGTGGAGTTGGGGCATACATTTTTTTTTTTTTTTTACATCAAAGGATTCGGCTCAAGGGCAACAAAAAGGGTACAAAACAAACAAACAAACAAACAATAAAAGCTCGCTACTCGCCGCTCCCACAAAAGTAAAAAGTAAAGAGTAGCCAAAAGAGATGTCAATTTCGGGTGGAGGTGTCTTGATACGCGTGGGTGCAGTGCTCATCTCCGTGGCATTGTCCCTTGAGTCTGTGGTGAGAGAGAACCCATTACCACGAGACGCATATTCCCGATCTCTCTACGTGTGTGTGTGTGTGTGTGTGTGTGTGTGTGTGTGTGTGTGTGTGTGTGTGTGTGTGTGTGTGTGTGTGTGTGAGTGAAGACGCTCGGCTGTAACTATAATTAACTATAACTAATCACGGGGCGTTATGGCAAATACTCTCATTGTGATTCCCATGCGCAATTACTAAGCGTGACTCCAGCTGGTCTAAACCTAACCTACCCTAACGTAACCTAACCTAACCTGCCTAATTGATGAGTTGGCGCCACATACCCGGACCATGGGGCGTTATGGCAAAAACTCCCATTGTGATTCCCACTCGAAACTACTAAACCTAACTCCAACTAACGTAACCAAACCTAACCTAACCTGCCTAGTTGAAGAGTTGGCGCCACATACCCGAATAATGGGGCGTTATGGCAAATACTCTCATTGTGATTCCCACTCGAAATTACTAAGCTTGACACCAACTGAGCTTACCAAACGTAACCTAACCTAACCTAACCTGCCTAGTTCAAGAGTTGGCGCCACATACCGGAACCATGGGGCGTTATGGCAAATACTCCCACTCGAAATTACTCAACCTAATCCAATTTATCTTTGCCTAACCTAACGTAACCTAACCTAACCTAACCTGCCTAGTTGAAGAGTTGGCGCCACACACCGGAACAGAGAAGAGAAATACGCTCCCGGGACACAGTTTGCCTAACCCAGGTGTCCCCAGGCGCACATTTATAGACCAGCCCGCAAGGAAGGATGAACAGCTGGGTGGGCTTCACGCCGACTGCCCGGGCCGGGATTGGAACACGGGCCAGCGGATTCGTAGCTAGACACGATGACCACTAGAACACGGAGGCGAGGGAGGGGAAAGGAGAGGGAGAAGACGAGGGAGATGGGGGAAGGAAGGGAACGAGAACGAACGAGGTGAGGGAGTGGAAGAGAATAGATGGAAAATTATGGAGTAATAGGGAGTGGGAAATAAGGGAGAGAGAAGAGAGGGAGTGAGGGAGAAGGCAGATGTGGAAAGGGAGGGAAAGAGGAAAGGAAGAGAAACAGATAGAAAAAAAAGGAGAGAGAGAGAGAGAGAGAGAGAGAGAGAGAGAGAGAGAGAGAGAGAGAGAGAGAGAGAGAGAGAGAGAGAGAGAGAGAGAGAGAGAGAGAGAGAGAGAGAGAGAGAGAGAGAGAGAGAGAGAGAGAGAGAGAGAGAGAGAGAGAGAGAGAGAGAGAGAGAGAGAGAGAGAGAGAGAGAGAGAGAGAGAGAGAGAGAGAGAGTGTCAGCGGTAAAAGGGAGAAGGGAGATGACCATATGAGCACACACACACACACACACACACACACACACACACACACACACACACACACACACACACACAGATAGAGAAAGGCACACGCACGGGACATCATAAAGGGAGAGGGAGGCAATAAAAGGGAGCAGAGGGAGAATAATAATAAAGGGAGGGAAGGGAAACACATGCACCTGTCAACGGTAAAAGTTTGGAGGGGAAAGGTCGGGGCGCTTAAAGGTAAGGGAGGGAGGGAGGGAGGGAGGAAAGGTAAATAAAGGTAAGGAGGGAGAACGAGAGGGAGGAAGGAGGGAAAGACAACGAGAGGAGAAAGGGAGAGAGGGAGGGAGGGGAGGAAAGGTAGGTAAGAAAGTGAGGGAGAGGAGGAAAGGTTTAAGTAGAGGAAAAAACGTAGGGAGGGAGGAAAGATAACGATGGGGGAAAGGGAGATGGGAGGGGAGGAAAGGGAGTGACCGGAGGAGACAGAAGGTGGGGAGAGAGACGGAGGGGAGGAGAGGGGAGAGGAAAGAAGGGGAATGACAGGAGGAGAAAGGAAGGGAGGGAGGAGGGGAGAGTCTTTCACCTGGGCATAAGGCAATTAGTCACACACCTGTCACCAGTCCACGCGAGAGGGAGGGAGAGCCAGCGGGAGGAGGAGGAGGAGGAGGAGGAGGAGGAGGAGGTAAAGGAAAGCGAAAATGGAAAGAAATTGGTAAAGAGACAAGGAAGGAAACAGGGGAGTGAAAAGAGGGGAGGTGGAGGAGGTGGAGGAGGAGGAGGAGGAGGAGGAGGAGGAGGAGGAGGAGGAGGAGGTAAAGGAAAGCGAAAATGGAAAGAAATTGGTAAAGAGACAAGGAAGGAAACAGGGGAGTGAAAAGAGGGGAGGAGGAGGAAACATGGAAAGTCAGGCAACAGGACGCATATCGGGTCGTTACGAGGGTGGCCGCTGTACAGTGCCGTGGTCTGTACCTGGCAGTCACTTGGCGCATATACACAGAGCAGATCAAAGCGCTCCGGTGAGTAGGTACGTTCAGTTTACTCCGCTGTTGATGCGATTTTTGAAGGAGCTGATGGTTTCTGCTCTTACTACTTCAGCAGGGAGGTTGTTCCAATGGCGTATGACTCGGTTAGAGAAGAAATTCCGACCAATGACTTTGTTGCACCGCTTCGCTTGAATGGGCAGGCTAGACCGTTATTGATAGTTCTTGAGTTGGTCTGTGGCTCGAAACACTTGGAGTCGTCGACGTTACCGAAGGCCTTTAGGTAACACGTAGACCTGAATCATATCCCCTCTCCCCTCGTGAGCGTGAGAAGGAGGAGGAGGAATACACAAGAATACATAGGAAAAACAGACACCAGAAGACCTATCGGTCTATGACGAGGGTGTCTGTTTACTACCGCTACTACTATAAAAAAAAAAAGTGTACAAGCAGCAATTATTGTCTTATTGTTAGCTTAACGTGAAATGAAACTTCATAATAGTGCACTTATATAAATTTATAATGAGGATGTATAGGGGGCTTTGAATATTGTTCTAGTGGAATGATGACAATGACTTTGTATAAATACCACAAAATGTGGTAGCTGTGTTTTGCAGTGCTGCCGTTTTTTGAGGCTGGGTCATGGGTACATTGACCGCGTTACGACGCAGTTAAACGAGCGGTCAGTTATCATGATAACACGACACACACACACACACACACACACACACACACACACACAGAGAGAGAGAGAGAGAGAGAGAGAGAGAGAGAGAGAGAGAGAGAGAGAGAGAGAGAGAGAGAGAGAGAGAGAGAGAGAGAGAGAGAGAGAGAGAGAGAGAGAGAGAGAGAGAGAGAGAGAGAGAGAGAGAGAGAGAGAGAGAGAGAGAATAATCTTCATTTTTATGGTTTGAATCATTCTTTTGTCGATTTATGTATTTATGTATATATGCATGTATCTGTGTGTGTGTGTGTGTGTGTGTGTGTGTGTGTGTGTGTGTGTGTGTGTGTGTGTGTGTGTGTGTGTGTGTGTGTGTGTGTGTGTGTGTGTGTGTGTGTGTGTGTGTGTGTGTGTGTGTGTGTGTAAGTGTGAAGGAGAAAAACATGTAACAAGAAAGGAATGCATGTCTGAATGAGGAGGATGAGGGAGTAATGAGGAAAAGGGTGGGAGAAACAGAAAAATTAAAGGAGAGAGAGAGAGAGAGAGAGAGAGAGAGAGAGAGAGAGAGAGAGAGAGAGAGAGAGAGAGAGAGAGAGAGAGAGAGAGAGAGAGAGAGAGAGAGAGAGAGAGAGAGAGAGAGAGAGAGAGAGAGAGAGAGAGAGAGAGAGAGAGAGAGAGAGAGAGAGAGAGAGGGTGGGGCCGTAGCGAGAGAGGAAAGGGAGAAAGGACAAAATTTCCCACTTCCGTACTAAGCCTTTAATTGCTGGTAGTAGACTTGGCATCGCCGCAAAAGGGAAAACCCCGTCTCGGGGCACCGCCAGGATGGACTCGATAGTTTGGGGATACTATAGTAATCTACGTGTGGTAGGACAGGACAGAATAGATGAAGGCTCCTCCCCACCCGCCTCTCCCTCCGGCAACGTGCCGGCAGGAAATAGGTAGAAGAGAACACCATGTACCTTTAACATGGAAACATGGACTATAGCAGGCGGCAGAAAGCCTGTTGGCTCATTGCTAGGCTGCCTGCGTTCAGTGATTTAATCAATCCGTTTGCCATAGGAGTGGCTTGCAGGGAAGGATTAAAGCACTTGTGGGAAGAAAGGGACATGGAAATTTTACAGTAAAGAGAGAAATAAGAGGAAATTACTACCCTTAACTTACACTACTGGTAACCTAAGCTGTGGGGGAAAATGACTTCATTACATAAGAACATAAGAACATAGAAATACAGGGAGGCTGGAAGAGGACGAGTGGCCTACACAGGGCAGCCCCAGAATCCCCCCTAATACTCACGATGGGTGAGGTGTAGTTTCAGGGGCACAGGTGGAGGCTTGATCCTCGTTTTACCGGCGAGGAGGAGGAGGAGGAGGAGGAGGAGGAGGAGGAGGAGGAGGAGGAGGAGGAGGAGGAGGAGGAGGAGGAGGAAAGCGGAAATTGAAAGAAAATGGTAAAGAGGCAAGAAAGGAAACAAGGAAGTGAGAGGACGGGAGGGGAGGAGGAGGAGGAGGAGGAGGAGGTAAAGGAAAGCGGAAATAGAAAGAAATTGGTAAAAAGACATGAAAAGAAAGGAAGGAAGGAAGCGAAAAGACCGGGAGGAG
>NC_066517.1:640909-665909 GCF_024679095.1 Eriocheir sinensis
AGAGAGAGAGAGAGAGAGATTGAGGGAGAAGGGAGGAGGCGGGAGATGGAGGGAAGAGGAACAAGGTGGGCGGAGCCTCTGGTAGTTGTGTTCGTATCTTTGCCTGACACTGATGACTTTACCCTCTTGGTATAGGGACAAGTGCCTTTATTCTCTACTTGTGGCGGTTGGCGATACCCTTCAAAATTAAGGCAGTGTGTGAAATACACTGTCGCAAAATCTCGTACCGATACGATTGTTCGTTACGATATTATTCCCAAAAAACGAGGCCGCACAGCCTCTGAAATCCTTAGTAGATTACAAGTAGCGTAAGTTAACAACAGAGTGAAGAAAAAACTTAATGTACGCAACATTCATTTCAACAACCTGCAATTTGTAGAAGAACTAGCTGGTGACGGAGTACTTTGTAGTGAAGCCGGTCGAATGAGAGGCGAAGCAAAATTGAAAAAGGCTCTCAGAGGATTCATTGGAGAAGACGACTCTGATGAGTGAGGTGTGGGAACAGTAAGGTTAATTAACAGCGTACTGAAGTGTACGCCCGCACCGAAGGTAAACGAGGATCAAGCTTCTACCTGTAACCCCTGAAACTACATCTAACCCCATCGCGAGGAGTCCAATTAAAAGGATTTTTACCCGTTTAGAATCTAGTAACTAGTCTTACGAAGCCGGTGTAAAGGAACTTGCTTTTATAATGTTTTTAAGAATCAACTACATGCAATGTTTATTCTCACTCTAATTCAACTTCACGACTGTAGTGTATTATTACTGTAATTCTACTTCACGACTGTAGTGTATTCTTACTTTCATTGTACTTCACGACTGTAGTGTCAATGGCAGTAATTTCCTCTTATCTCTCTCTTTACTGTAAAATTTCCATGTCCCTTTCTTCCTTAAAGGTACATGGTGTTCTCTTCTAGCTATTTCCTGCCGGCACGTTGCCGGAGGGAGAGGTGGGTGGGGAGGAGCCTTCATCTATTTTGTCCTCTCCTACCACACGTAGATCACAAGTAGTAGCGGTAGTAAACAGACACCTTCGCCATAGACCGACAGGTCTTCTGGTGTCTGTTCTTCCTATGTATTCCTTTCCCTATCCAAAACAATGCAGTAGTTCCTTTCTCCCTTTCCTCCTGCTCTTCCTTCCTCCCTCCCCTTCCTTCCCTTTCCCGTTCACCCGTTACTTTTCCTCCCCTTTCCTTCTCCAAAACATTACATTCCCTCCCTCCCTTTTTTCCTCCTCCTCTCCTTCCCTCCCCTCCCCTCCCCATCCCCTTCCCCCATTACCCTCCCATCTCCCTCCTCACGACCACACTAGTTTTCCTCACTCCCCTTCCTCCCCTCCCCCCTCCGGCAGCCATTAATCCGGCCGCCACTGGATCACCTTCAACTTGTTCCAATCCCATTAACTTCCTCCCTTAATTGGTCATATCTCCCCTCTTTCCTCGCCTCCCCTCACCCCATCTTACTCCCCTTCCATAGATCTTCCTTTCTCTCACTCCCTCCTCCTCCTCCTCCTCCTCCTCCTATTGTCTTCCCTTTCATCAGGTACATCACCCTTGCCTTCTTCCCATCTCCCAACCATCAAATTTCCTCCATTCTCCCCGTTTTTTCCTCCATGTCCTCCTTATGTCTCTCCTTTTCCTCTCTCTCCCTCCTCCTCCTCACTTCACAATTCCTCCGTTCTCTCCTTCTTCCCTCCATCTCCTCCTTACTTTCTCTCTTTTCCCCTCCCTCACAGCTCCCATTTCTCTCTCTCTCTCTCTCTCTCTCTCTCTCTCTCACCAAGACGTCACCCAATTTTATTTGACGTCAGCAAAGGA
Organism: Eriocheir sinensis; assembly: GCF_024679095.1. Classification (NCBI taxonomy): domain Eukaryota; kingdom Metazoa; phylum Arthropoda; class Malacostraca; order Decapoda; family Varunidae; genus Eriocheir; species Eriocheir sinensis. The sequence goes on from NC_066517.1 coordinate 642,727, forward strand.
TAAGAGGAGAAGAGTGAGAGATGAGGAGGGAGGGGGGAGGAGGGAGAGGATGAGGGAGGGGGGGAGGGATGCGGAGAATAGCAAGGAGACAGGAAGAGGAGGAAAGCGTGGATCTAGGAAAAGAAGAGAGAGAGAGAGAGAGAGAGAGAGAGAGAGAGAGAGAGAGAGAGAGAGAGAGAGAGAGAGAGAGAGAGAGAGAGAGAGAGAGAGAGAGAGAGAGAGAGAGAATAAATTAAGAAAAAATAAAGAATCAGTGAAAGAAAGATAATAATAAAGGAAAAAGAGATTCAGTGAGAGAAAAGGAAAAAAGAAAACAAGAATGAGTGAGTGCGTCAGAGAGAGAGAGAGAGAGAGAGAGAGAGAGAGAGAGAGAGAGAGAGAGAGAATAAAATAATAAAAAATAAAGAATCAGTGAAAGAAATATAATAATAAAGGAAAAAGAGATTCAGTGAGAGAAAAGAAAATAAGAAAACAAGAATGAGTGAGTGCGTCAGAGAGAGAGAGAGAGAGAGAGAGAGAGAGAGAGAGAGAGAGAGAGAGAGAGAGAGAGAGAGAGAGAGAGAGAGAGAGAGAGAGAGAGAGAAGGGAGAGAAATGGAGAAAACTATGAGATTACGTTTAATAACCATGTAAAAAATACTGAACTAAAATAACACGCTGATTGAAAGTCAAAATTAGTAAATAAAATAACGAGAACAGAACTCGTAGGCAACCCTGACAGTCTCCTACCACTGCAGACTCCTCACGTTCTTATGTTCTATGTTCTTATAAAATTTACCCCAGTTATTTCTTCCCTCGCTGTTCCTTATCGATATCTCCTTGCTGTCTGTCTGTCTGTCTGTCTGTCTGTCTGTCTCTCCCCCCCCTATCTCGTGGCCTCGACTCAACCTCCTTCTTGTGTCGTCCAACTTAACGAAAGGCGAAGAAACAGGTTAAGTGCGAGAAGAGAAAAAGCTACTGAAAAAAGCTACCGAAAAAAACTACCGAAAATATAACCTGTCGGAAAATAAATACAGAAAAAAGCTACCGAAAAAAAATACCGAAAAATATAACCTGCCGGAAAAGAAATACAGGAAAAAGCTACCGAAAAAATAACCTGCCGGAAAAGAAATACAGGAAAAAGCTACCGAAAAAAACTACCGAAAATATAACCTGTCGGAAAAGCAATACAGGAAAAAGCTGCCGAAATAAAAACTGCCGCAGAATTAACTGCCGGAAAAGGACCGCCGAAAAAAAAAACTACCGAAAAACACCATTAAAAACACTACCGAAAAAAAACCCTACCAAAAAATACCGAAAAAAAAAAACTACCGAAATATACCGAAAAGTGTAGCGACAAGGTAATAAAAGCGTGAGAAAGTGAGTGAGCCCAAGGTGTGGAGGAGGAGGAGGAGGAGGAGGAGGAGGCAATATCGATGGAGGGAACATACATCACCTTGCCGACATCCGCTTATAAAGTGCCTTTCTCGACCGTGTGTGTGTGTGTGTGTGTGTGTGTGTGTGTGTGTGTGTGTGTGAGAGAGAGAGAGAGAGAGAGAGAGAGAGAGAGAGAGAGAGAGAGAGAGAGAGAGAGAGAGAGAGAGAGAGAGAGAGAGAGAGAGAGAGAGAGAGAGAGAGAGAGAGAGAGAGAAACACACACACACACACACACACACACACACACACACACACACACACACACACACAGAGAGAGAGAGAGAGAGAGAGAGAGAGAGAGAGAGAGAGAGAGAGAGAGAGAGAGAGAGAGAGAGAGAGAGAGAGAGAGAGAGAGAGAGAGAGAGAGAGAGAAAACACACACACACACACAATCGTCCACGCCATAAAATATCCCACCCCCCTCCCCTCCCCCCTGAGAGAGCATGATGACTGGCGGGCGGTATTTGGCGCGGGGCACAGAGTCAAACCTTCGCGCCAAGCACCGCCGCACGCTGTATTCGGCGCTCACGGCTGATAGCATGACCCATTTACCACCGCCTCCTCCTCCTCCTCCCCTCATTATCTTTCTCTTCTCCACTCTCCCTTCATCTCCTCCTCCTCCAATTATCCTTCTCTTCCTCCCCCTCACCTCCTCCCTTCCTCTCCGACACTCTCCAATTCCTCCCTTCTATCCCCTCTCCCTCTCACATCAAGCCTCCCATTCCTCTCTCACCGCCCCCTTCCCCTTCCCACACCTCCCCTTCCCTTCTCTCCTCTCTTACAGCCTGCTTCTTTTGTCTCCTCCCTCCCTCCCTCCCTGCCTCACACCTCCTCCTTCCCCTCTTCCTCCCAGGAACGAACACAGCCCCCCAAGATGATGGTAGAGGTGGGTGCAAACACTATAGCCATAGCTGCGCGTGGCCGTGGTGCTCATCTTCGGACCGTTGGCCCTCTGAGCCTGTGGAGGGTAAGAACCAATCACCCCGGGACACGGGCCAGTGTGACATCCGGGATTGCCACGGTGCACCTTCCCCAGGTGTCCCCAGGTACCCGTTGATCGACCAGGCCAAACGGGAGGATGAACAGCTGGGTGAGCTGCACGCCCGCTGCCCGGGCACGCTAACCACTACTCCACGGAGGCGCTACACAGATGATGGAGCGGAGAAAATGTAAAGCTTGGCTGCTGCGCTGTATGTGTGTGTGTGTGTGTGTGTGTGTGTGTGTGTGGTGGGGAGGGCCAAGTTTAACCAATAGCCTCGCCTCTTCTCGTCCGTCTATCCATCCTTTCAGCGGCGGCCCTCGAGGAGCTTGTCTTTTGATCTGCCTCCTCTCGTGTCCCTCTCCTTAGTGCGTGAGTCAGCAGCCCGACACTCCAGGTGCTCGGGGAACCACTGCACTGACTCCACCGCCTCATACCGTTACACTATTTGATTAGAGTATCTGACTTGCATTACGGGTAGTCCCTCTTGTTAATGCTTGAGTTAGATCTTCAGCCTCTCTCTCTTCCTTAGGGCTACTCGGTAAAGTGCTGTTCTGCCTCCATCGCTTCATACCTTTAGGCTCTTTATGGGTATCGGAAGTACATTTATGAAGGCTGTTTGTCCCTCTTCTTAATGCGAGAATCAGCCTCTTCGCCTCTCTCTTACCTGGAGCTGCTCGGTAAAGTGTTGTTCTGCCTCCACTGCTTCATATCTCTAGACCACTTAGGGATATCGGAAGTACATTTATGAAGGCTGTTTGTCCCTCTTCTTAATGCGAGAATCAGCGTCTTCGCCTCTCTCTTACCTGGAGCTGCTCGGTAAAGTGCTGTTCTGCCTCCACCGCTTCATATCTCTAGACTACTTAGGGATATCGGAAGTACATTTATGAAGGCTGTTTGTCCCTCTTCTTAATGCGAGAATCAGCCTCTTCGCCTCTCTCTTACCTGGAGCCGCTCGGTAAAGTGTTGTTCTGCCTCCACTGCTTCATATCTCTAGACTACTTAGGGATATCGGAAGTACATTTATGAAGGCTGTTTGTCCCTCTTCTTAATGCGAGAATCAGCGTCTTCGCCTCTCTCTTACCTGGAGCCGCTCGGTAAAGTGTTGTTCTGCCTCCACTGCTTCATACCTTTACGCTCTTTAGGGATATAGCAAGTCCATTTATGAAGGCTGTTTGTCTCTGTTATTACCTCCGTTATCGCCCTCCAAGCACGCCCTGCCTCCAGACTGGTTGAAAGTTTCCCAGTGCTGTGTGGGGACTGTGTGCTTGGGCCGGCCATGCAGGGAGAGGAAGAAAGCGGAAGGAACACCGGTGCACGCTTGAGGTAAAGACGGACACAACATCAGGGCCCGTACTCTCAGCCCACCGCGTCCTGCCTCTAGTCTGGTTGAAATTTTCCGAGTGTTGTGTGGGGACGGTGTGCTTGGGCCGGCCAGGGAGCGGAAGAGGAAGGAATACCGGTGCACACTTGAGGTAAAGACGGACACAACATCAGGGACGGTACTCTCAGCCCACCGCGTCCTGCCTTTAGTCTGGTTGAAACTTTCCGAGTGTTGTGAGGGGACGGTGTGCTTGGGCCGGCCAGGGAGCGGAAGAGGAAGGAACACCGGTGAGCGAATGGGATAATGACAGACAGAACAGGACCGTACTCTCAGCCCACCGCGTCCTGCCTCTAGACTGGTTGAAACTTTCCGAGTGTTGTGTGGGGGCTGAGTGCTTGGGCCGGCCAGGGAGCGGAAGAAAGCGGAAGGAACACCGGTGAGCGAATGGGATAAAGACAGACAGAACAGGACCGTACTCTCAGCCCACCGCGTCCTGCCTCCAGACTGGTTGAAACTTTCCCAGTGTTGTGTGGGGGCTGAGTGCTTGGGCCGGCCAGGGAGCGGAAGGAAGCGAATGGGATAATGACAGACAGAACAGGACCGTACTCTCAGCCCACCGCGTCCTGCCTCCAGTCTGGCTGAAGCTTTCCCGGTGTTGTGTGGGGGCTGAGTGCTTGGGCCGGCCAGGGAGCGGAAGAGAATTGAGCACCGGTGAGCGAATGGGATAAAGGTCGGTAATATTAGACGTTTCCGAATCCCACAGGTTGAGAGGGAGATTAATCGGGTTCTGATGAGAAGTTTTTTAAGTTCATGTTACAGACGCTTTGTCCAGCTACCACCAGGGCAAGGGACGAGGCAACAGAGGAGACAGCGGTGGCAGCAGAGGAAGGAACACAACAGCAGGACTAACAGGAACGCAACGAGGAGGAGCAGGAGCGAAAAGGAGATCAGGGTCAGCAGAAGGACCAGCAGGGACAGCAGGGCAGGGGACGAGGCAACAGAGGAGACAGCGGTGGCAGCAGAGGAAAGAACACAACAGCAGGACTAACAGGAACGCAACGAGGGGGAGCAGGAGCGAAAAGGAGATCAGGGGCAGCAGAAGGACCAGCAGGGACAGCAGGGCAGGGGACGAGGCAACAGAAGTAGTAGAAGAGACAGCGGTGGCAGCAGAGGAAAGAACCCAACAGCAGGACTAACAGGAACGTAACGAGGGGGAGCAGGAGCGGAAGGGAGATCACGGGCAGCAGAAGGACCAGCAGCCCGGCAGCAGGGCAGGGGACGAGACGCTAGCGGCAGCAGAGGCAGCAGAAGAAGCGGCATCAATATGTTTGTGACAGCAACGGTAAGTGTGGCAATCCATCACCTGCTGCCCCACTGCCCCCCCCCCTCCCCCTAAACGTGAAGGAGGAGGAGGCGGGAGATGAATGATGCTGAGGAGGATGTTGAGGAAAAGATGCTGGTGATGATGATGATGATGATGATGTTGATGATGATGAGGAGGAGGAGGTTAAGGATATAGGAGAGGGAAAAGGAGGAGCAGTTGACATGGAGGAAAGAAAAGTGATGAAGGACGAGTACCAACAGGAGGAGGAGGAAGAGGAAGAGGAGGAGGAGGAGGAGGAAGAAGAGGAGGAAGAGGTTAACGACGGAATTTTCAGTGAAGCTCTTTCCTCTTCGTCGAAGCGTCGCTTAGAGAGTGTTCCCGTGAAGAGATATTATCAAACGCTATTTTCTCTTCCCCCTTCGAAGCAATCTTTCCGTGTAGTGTTGGTACTACTGCAAATCAAACAAACGTTGAAAACCGAAACATTAATGCATTTTAAGTACATTTCTATAATGGAAAATATTGTGTGGCAAGTACTTATGTAAGCAGTGCTTGATATAGTGACGTACACTATATATAGCAGAAAATTTACATTGATGGGCTTAATTGGTTGGTACCCGTGGCGATGTTCGCTTCGCTGTCACCGTTACCTGTGGGCGAAGCACGGAGTACCACATAGCACCACATATTCATACAGACTTATGAAACATTCGCCCGGAGGCCGAAGCCTAGCTGTCAGTCCGTCACTTTTAAATTCGTCCCAGCAATCTTCATGCTTATGGTTTGAAGTGCCAGCCATACAAACGCTTAAAAAGGAGAACTGTTGTGAATAGTTGACTCTGAAGGGCGGGGCGTGCTGGCTGGGAGGTGCGTTCCAGTGTTGGCTTAAATTATCATAGGAACCGTGAAGTCTTGAATAAACAAAAAAAATAATGTTTCTCGCATTGTATGACTTTTTGTATAAGGCCTAGAAAATTTAAATTGTTCTTATACCCAATTGATAATACAGGATCATGGAAAAATGTTGCAATAAAGCATTAAATGTGCGAAGATATTAGCGAAGAGCGGGCCTTCACCTCCTCTTCGTCATGAGAGGAAATTAGTTCATTTCTTTCCCGCTCGCCGCTTCGCGCGCTGCATCAAAGACACTCCTCGTCACTGAGCATACCGTTTGGTCCACGAAGCCTCGTTTCCTCGCGGGAAGGGGGAAGACATAGATTGAGAATTCCAGCGTAAGGATATAGGAGAGGGAAAAGGAAGAGCAGTTGACATGGAGGAAAGAAAAGTGATAAAGAACGAGTACCAACAGGAGGAGGAGGAGGAGGTTAAGGATATGGGAGAGGGAAAAGGAAGAGCAGTTGACATGGAGGAAAGAAAAGTGATGAAGGACGAGTAACAACAGGAGGAGGAGGAGGAGGAAGGAAAAGAGAATAAACGCAGGTGAAGGCGTGAGAGGAGAGAAGAGAGAGGGGGAGACTAGAGGAAAGTGGGACAGGAGGGACAAGACAAGAAGAAAAGAAAGAGAGAGACTGAACAAGAGTGAAGATGGAGAGAGAAGGGGAGAGAGGGAGAAGCTGGAGGAAAACTGGAGGGAAGGAGAGAAGAGAAGGAGAAAGGGAAAGAATAAACAAAAGTAAAGAAAAAAAAACATTATAAGAGGGATAAATGGAAGGAGGAGGAGGAGGAGGGCGAGAGAGAGAGCGGGCGGGCGGGAGAGCGGGAGAGAGAGGGAGGGAGGGAGAAGAACAAGGAGAGGCTGAAGGAGAGGGCTGAGTGGGAGGCTGAAGATAGGGAGATGAAGGGGGGGAAGGCAGATCGATGGAGTGGGGAGAGAGAGAGAGAGAGAGAGAGAGAGAGAGAGAGAGAGAGAGAGAGAGAGAGAGAGAGAGAGAGAGAGAGAGAGAGAGAGAGAGAGAGAGAGAGAGAGAGAGAGAGAGAGAGAGAGAGAGAGAGAGAGAGAGAGAGAGAGAGAGAGAGAGAGAGAGAGAGAGAGAGAGAGAGAGAGAGAGAGAGAGAGAGAGAGAGAGAGAGAGAGAGAGAGAGAGAGAGAGAGAGAGAGAGAGAGAGAGAGAGAGAGAGAGAGAGAGAGAGAGAGAGAGAGAGAGAGAGAGAGAGAGAGAGAGAGAGAGAGAGAGAGAGAGAGAGAGAGAGAGAGAGAGAGAGAGAGAGAGAGAGAGAGAGAGAGAGGATGGAGTCGCTTTATGAAGGCTCAAAAAAGTCTATCTGAATAACTTTGAAGAGATTATGAACTTTCGGGCCCAGGAGGGACGAGAGAGAGAGAGAGAGAGAGAGAGAGAGAGAGAGAGAGAGAGAGAGAGAGAGAGAGAGAGAGGAGATAACGACTGGTATTATTATTAGAAGAAACTTTAAAAAGATAATAATGTTTGGAAAAGCGGTGGGGGACGGTCTCTCTCTCTCTCTCTCTCTCTCTCTCTCTCTCTCTCTCTCTCTCTCTCTTGCCCCCCCCACACACACACACACATTGCATATAATTACTACAATTCTTTTATATAAACATTAACTCCTTTATTTCAACATGTATTTCTCTAACATTATATTGGCCTGGTCCGCGCCGTAATGTATCGGGCAGCGCGCGGGGCCGACACTCCCTGCTTCCTTAATTATCGCTCCATTAATTACATTGTAGTCAACTTTTTACGTGTGGGTTTTTAGTAGCGCCGTGTTCGCTAAGGTTGGCGCTGTGTGGGGGGGACTCGTGTTGAACGTAAGCTGCCCTTCCCTCCTCCCCTCCCATCTCTTTCCCTTCTTCCTCCTCCCCTCCCACCTTTTCCCCTTCTTCCTCCTCTCCTCCCCTTCTTCCTCCTCTACTCCCATCTCTTCCCCTTCTTCCTCCTCCCCTCCCACCTTTTCCCCTTCTTCCTCCTCTCCTCCCCTTCTTCCTCCTCTACTCCCATCTCTTCCCCTTCTTCCTCCTCTCCCCCTCCCTTCTCTTCCCCTTCTTCCTCTCCCCTTCTCCTCCCATCTCTTTCCCTTCATCCTCTCCTCCTCCCATCTCTTCCCCTTCTTCCTCCTCTCCCCCTCCCTTCTCTTCCCCTTCTTGCTCCTCTCCCCCTCCCTTCTCTTCCCCTTCTTCCTCTCCTATTTTCCTCTTCTTCCTTCCTCTTCCTTCTTCAGTCTCCCCTTCCTCTTCTTCCTCTCCTCCTCCCCTCTCTTCCCTTCTTCCTCCTCTCATCCCATTTCTTCCCCTTCTTCTCCCATCTCTTCCCCTTCTCCTCCCTTCTCTTCCCCTTCTTCCTCTCCTCCTCCCATCTCTTCCCCTTCTTCCTCCTCTCCCCCTCCCTTCTCTTCCCCTTCTTCCTCTCCTCCTCCCCTCTCTTCCCCTTCTTCCTCTCCCCCTCCCTTCTCTTCCCCTTCTTCCTCTCCTCCTCCCCTCTCTTCCTCTTCTTCCTCCTCTCATCCCATATCTTCCCCTTCTTCCTCTCCTCCTCCCCTCTTCCCCTTCCTTCTTCTATCTCCCTTCCCCTTCTTCTTCCTCCTCCTCCCCTCTTCATTCCTCTTCCTTCTTCTATCTCCCCTTCCCCTTCTTCCTCTCCTCCTCCCTTCTCTTCCCCTTCTTCCTCTCCTCCTCCCCTCTCTTCCCCTTCTTCCTTCCTCTTCCTTCTTCTATCTCCCCTTACCCTTCTTACTCTGCTCCTTCTTCCTCTTCCCTCCTCCTCCTCTCTTCCCCTCTTCCTTCCTCCTTCTCTTCTATCTCCCTTCCCCTTCTTCCTCTCCTCTTCCTTCTTCCTTCTTTCTCCCTCCCCCTCTCTTCCCCTTCTTCCTTCCTCTTCCTTCTTCTATCTCCCCTTCCCCTTCTTCCTCTCCTCCTCCCTTCTCTTCCCCTTCCTTCTTCTACCTCCCCTTCCCCGTCTTTCTCTCCAACTCCCCTCACATCCCATTCTTCCTTCTTCTATCTCCCTTTCCTCCCTCCCCTCCTCCTCAACACTGCCCCTTCCTTCCGCACTCCCACATTAGGCTTCCTCCTCTTCCTCTTCCTCCTCTTCCTCTTTTTATCCTAGTGGCTCTTAAAGTGGGGGCGGGGGGCGTTGGTAATTTCCAGGGGAGGGGGGTCGCGAGCCTTGGAGGGGGGGGGGGGGAAGTTGAAATATCTGCTGTTGGAATATTTATTATCTGAACGAGAGAATGGCGGACTTGTTTTTTTCATTGTTACTTTTTTTGTTTTTCCCTTGAGCTGCTTCTTAACGGTGGTGGGGCGGGGTGTAAGGGATGGGGGAAGGGGAAGAAAGACCCATTCCTTATTCCTCCCATCTCCCTTCCCCTCCTTCTTTTCCCCTTCCTCCTCTTCCCCTTCCTCTTTCCTCCTCACCATAACATTAGTCCTTCCTCTTCCTCTTCCTCCTTCTGCCTCTTCTTCCTCTCTCTCTCTCTCTCTCTCTCTCTCTCTCTCTCCCCTTTGGTTTGACCCTGACGCTTAACAACCTACACACACACACACACACACACACACACACACACAAAAGCTCCCGGAAATCTTTATAGGTAAAAGTCTATCTCCACTTCGTTTTAATTTCCGGGATTGTCAATTATGAGCGAAAAACAAACGCTTATAAACAGGGGCGAGGAGAGGGGGAAAAAACGGCGCGAGGGAGAACCGGAAAAGAGGAAAGTAAGACGCGGGATGCAGCTGGGGCAGGAGGAGAAGGGGGGGAGAGGATGATGAGGCGAGGAAGAAAAGAAGGGAAGGAGAGAGAGAGAGACAGTGTAACGGGGGCAATAATAGGAAGCGAAGGAAAAGAACGGAAGGAGAAGGAAGAGAACAGGACGGAAGGAGAGATAGGACGATGCAGGGAATAATGAGAAGGAGAGGAGAAGAAGAAGGGAAGGAGAGAGAGAGAGAGAGATAGGGGAATGGAAGGAATAATAGAAAGCGAAGGAAAAGAACGGGATAACAGGAAGAGAATAAGAAACATGGAAACATGGAAACGCAGGCAACAGAAAGCCTATTGGCTCATTACGAGGTTGCCCGCTTTGGTGATTTAATCTGCTCGACAGCCTGGGGCCTGGGGAGCAGATGAAAGCACCTCGACATTGAGGAGTAGATGAAAGCACCTCGATATTGAGGAGCAGATGAAAGCAACTCAATATTCAGTTTACTCCCGACGCAGCGAAGTGACGGTCGATTCTGTATTTGAAGGAGTTGATAGTATTCGCATTTACTACTTCTGAAGGAAGATTGTTCCAGTGACGGATGACTCGGTTTGAAAAGAAACTCCTTCCGATGTCTGTGTTACATCGCTTAGACTGAATGGGTAAACCGTTATTTCTAGTTCTTAGGTTGGTTTGCAATTCAAAGAAATTGGAGTAATCGACGTTATTGAATTTTTTCAGATACTTGAAGACTTGAATCATATCTCCTCGTAGGCGTCTTTTCTCTAATGTAAAGAGATTGAGTCGCTTGAGTCGTTCCTCGTACGGTTGAGCCCTTAAGGTTGGTATCATTTTCGTGGCGCGTCGCTGAATCCTTTCCAGTAAATCAATGTCCTTTCTGTAATTAGGAGACCAGAACTGTACTGCATACTGAGGTGCGGTCTTACCATGGAATTATACAAGGATAGCATCACGTCTGGCGTTTTACACTCGAAGTTCCTCGCTATGAACCCGAGCATAGTGTTGGCTTTGTTGTATGCTTTTTTACAGTGATTCGCGTGTTTCAGGTCACTGCTGATAGTGACTCCAAGATCCTTTTCCTCCTGCATCGCTTGCAGAGGTCTCCCATTCATGATGTATGTTTGGTTACTATTTTGGGACCCAATGTGCATGACTGCATTTGTCAACATTAAAAGACATTTGCCATTTTTCCGACCATTCGATAATGTGATTGAGGTCTTTCTGAATGATTTCGCAGTCGGTCTTTGTGAGGGCCTTTCCCCCCACCTTAGTGTCATCAGCAAATTTCGATATTGTGGATTTCAGTCCTGCTTCGAGGTCGTTGATATATATGATGAAGAGAATGGGTCCCAGCACTGACCCTTGAGGCACTCCACTAGTGACTGGAAGCCAATCGGAAGGCTGTCCGTTGAGTAGTACTCGTTGTTTTCTGTCGGTGAGCCAATCTCTTATCCACGCGATCAGATTGGCTCCAATGCCCGCCGAGTGCAGTTTCTTAAGGAGTCTCTCGTGCGGTACTTTGTCGAAGTCTTGAGTCCAGGTATATAACATCACTGGGGATGTGGGCATCCCAGTTCTTATATATACCTTGGAAGAAGTCTAATAAATTCGTTAGCAGGAGCGCTTGTTTCTGAAGCCATGCTGGGTGTCGGAGATTACATTATTGTCTTCTAGAAACTTAACAAGTTTGTCTCTAATAATCTTTCGAGTATTTTTCCTGCCACTGATGTCAAACTTATGGGCCTGTAGTTTAATGCAACGCTTTTGTCTCCCTTTTTGAAAATTGGTGTTACGTTCGCCATCTTCCAGTCTTCCGGGACCTTTTTCAATTGAACAGACTGGTTGAATATGTTAGTGAGTGGCTGAAGTATTTGTTGTTTAAGCTCTTTTAATAACCGCGGGGACAAACCGTCAGGTCCTGTTGACTTGTTCGTGTCGAGTTTATCCAAATACTCTTTCACTTCTTGGTCGCATATTGAGTCAATTTTCAGGGGCGTGATTCCCCTCGGCGGGTCAGGGTTCTCGGGCATGGTTTCGATGTTTTCGACTGTGTATACGGATGCGAAGTTACTGTTGAGGATTCTGGCCATCTGTTTACTGTCCTGAGTTGCAGCTCCAGTCTCGTCTGTCAGGGGACCAATATTGATTTTACTTTCTTTTCGATCTGATGTATGTGAAGAATTTTTGAGTTTGTCTTGATGTCACGCGCTATTTGTTTTCGTAGTTGCGTTTACTACTCCGAATAAGGGTGCGACAAGCTCTGAGGCTGTTGTGGTACTGAGAACGGGCTTCGGCCGTGTCATTCTCTTTCATTAGGTTATAATTCCTTTTTTTTAAGTTTACCGCCCTTTTTATTTCTCTGGTCATCCACGGTGGATCTACGGCACCATTTACTCGCCTGGGTTTCGTCGGCACTGTAGCCTTTTCTACTCCCAAAAGCTTATCTTTGAAGTTGTTCCACACGTTGTCGATTGTATTGTCGGTTAGGTGAAGTTGGTCCCAGGTCGCAGAGGGAAGCAGCTCACGGGCTAGGTTGAAATTTGCTTTTTTGTAGTCGGGTAGAAGGAAGAGAACAGGACGGAAGGAGAGATAGGACGATGCAGGGAATAATGAGAAGGAAAGGAGAAGAAGGGAAGGAGAGAGAGAGAGATAGGGGAATGGAAGGAATAATAGAAAGCGAAGGAAAATAACGGAATAAGAAGGAAGAGAACAGGACGGAAGGAGAGATAGGACGATGCAGGGAATAATGAGAAGGAAAGGAGAAGAAGGGAAGGAGAGAGAGAGAGATAGGGGAATGGAAGGAATAATAGAAAGCGAAGGAAAAGAACGGGATAACAGGAAGAGAATAAGAAGGAAGAGAACAGGACGGAAGGAGAGATAGGACGATGCAGGGAATAATGAGAAGGAAAGGAGAAGAAGAAGGGAAGGAGAGAGAGAGATAGGGGAATGGAAGGAATAATAGAAAGCGAAGGAAAAGAACGGGATAACAGGAAGAGAATAAGAAGGAAGAGAACAGGACGGAAGGAGAGATAGGACGATGCAGGGAATAATGAGAAGGAAAGAAGAAGAAGGGAAGGAGAGAGAGAGAGATAGGGGAATGGAAGGAATAATAGAAAGCGAAGGAAAATAACGGAATAAGAAGGAAGAGAACAGGACGGAAGGAGAGATAGGACGATGCTGGGAATAATGAGAAGGAAAGGAGAAGAAGGGAAGGAGAGAGAGAGAGAGAGATAGGATAATGAGAGCAAAGGAGGAGAACGGAAGGAAGGATAGCAGGATGGAGGCAATAATGAGAAGAAAAGGAACAGAACGGAATAATAAGAAGCAAATAATAAGAAATAAAAGGAAGAGAACGGGAGGAGAGAAAGAGATGATGATGGAAGCAAAAAAAAGAAGAGGGGAATAAAACAAAATAATAGGAGGAAAATAATGAGAAGCAGGGGAAGGGGACATAATAATTGGAAGAAGAAGAAGAAAAAGAAGAAGAAAATACGAGGTTGATGAAGGAAGAGAAGGAAAGGAAGGAAGAGAAGGAGAGAGAGAGGGGAACGGGATAGAGAGAACGGATAAGAAGAAGCAAATAATAAAGGACAATGATAAGAAGCAAAGGAAGAGAAAGGAATAGAAAGAAGCAATAGGAAGAAGAAAAAGAAGAAGAAGAAGAAGAAGAAGAAAAGACGAGGTTGATGAAGGAAGGGAAAGGAAGGAGGGAGAGAGAACGATGGGAACAAGAAGAAGGAAAATAAGGTCATGAGGGAAGGGAAGAAAAGGGAAGGAGAGAGAGAATGATGGGAACAATAGAGAAAAGGAGAATGAGGTGATGAAGGAAGGGATAAGAAGGGAGAGAGAGAATGATGGGAACAATAGAGAAAAGGAGAATGAGGCGATGAAGGAAGGGATAAGAAGGGAGAGAGAGAATGATGGGAAGAATAATAAGAAGGAAAAAAAGGTAATGAAGGAAGGGAAAAGAAGGGAAAGAGAGAAAGAGAATGATGGGAACAATAATAAGGAAAAAAAGGAAATGAAAGAAGGGAAGAAAAGGGAAGGAGAGAAATAGGGGAACGGAGGCAATACTGAGAAGGAAAAGAAGATAATGAAGGAAGGGAGAAGAAGGGAAGGAGAGGAAGAGAATGATGGGAACAATACAGAGAAGGGAAATGAGGCGATGAGGGAAGGGAAGGAGAGAGATAGGACGATGCAGGCAATACTGAGAAGGAAAATAAGATAATGAAGGAAGGGAAGAGAAGGGAAGGAGAGAAAGAGAATGATGGGAACAATACAGAGAAGGAGAAGGAGGTGATGAGGGAAGGGAAGAGAAGGGAAGGAGAGAGATAGGACGATGCAGGCAATACTGAGAAGGAAAATAAGATAATGAAGGAAGGGAAGAGAAGGGAAGGAGAGAGAGAATGATGGGAACAATACAGAGAAGGAGAAGGAGGTGATGAGGGAAGGGAAGAGAAGGGAAGGAGAGAGATAGGACGATGCAGGCAATACTGAGAAGGAAAAGAAGATAATGAAGGAAGGGAAGAGAAGGGAAGGAGAGAGAGAATGAAGGGAACAATAATAAGTAAAATGAGGTGATGAGGGAAGGGAAGAGAAGGGCAGGAGAGAGACATGACGCTGAAGGCAATACTGAGAAGGAACGGAGAAGAAGGGAAGGAGAGATAAGACATTAGAAGAAGATAAAAAGAAGAAATCAAATCAAACTGTGTGCGCCGAAGGAGGAGAAGGAAGAGGAGCAGAAAGAGGAGTAGAGAAAGTAGCAATAGTAAGAGGAGATAAGGGAGGAAGAGGAGCAAGAGGAGAAGTAGAGAAAGAAGAAGGAGGAGGAGGAGAAAAGGAGGAAGAGAACGAGTACTGAGATGGGTCTGGAAGAGGAGGAAGGGAGGCACAAAAAAAATAATAAAAAAGAAAAGGATATTGGAGGAGGAGGAGGAGGAATACATTTGGAGAAGCGGAGGAAAGGCAGGGGATATAAATAGAAGGAAGAGGAGGATGAGGAGGATGGATGGATATAAAGAGAAGGCAGAGGAGGAGGAGGAGGATGGATGGATATAAAGAGAAGGAAGAGGAGGAGGAGGAGGAGGAGGAGGAGGAGTGTAATCTTGGTGCGAATCGATGGATCAGCCAATCGTTATTTTCAGATTCTGGAGAGAGAGAGAGAGAGAGAGAGAGAGAGAGAGAGAGAGAGAGAGAGAGAGAGAGAGAGAGAGAGAGAGAGAGAGAGAGAGAGAGAGAGAGAGAGAGAGAGAGAGAGAGAGAGAGAGAGAGAGAGAGAGAGAGAGAGAGAGAGAGAGAGAGAGAGAGAGAGAGAGAGAGAGAGAGAGAGAGAGAGAGACAAAGAAAGAATGAGATATAGAGAGAGTAAAATAGAAAGAGAGAGAGAGAGAGAGAGAGAGAGAGAGAGAGAGAGAGAGAGAGAGAGAGAGAGAGAGAGAGAGAGAGAGAGAGAGAGAGAGAGAGAGAGAGAGAGAGAGA
This sequence comes from Eriocheir sinensis, assembly GCF_024679095.1. Taxonomy (NCBI): domain Eukaryota; kingdom Metazoa; phylum Arthropoda; class Malacostraca; order Decapoda; family Varunidae; genus Eriocheir; species Eriocheir sinensis. The sequence continues at coordinate 657,876 of NC_066517.1, forward strand.
GAGAGAGAGAGAGAGAGAGAGAGAGAGAGAGCGAGAGAGAGAGAGAGAGAGAGAGAGAGAGAGAGAGAGAGAGAGAGAGAGAGAGAGAGAGGCGGCAGGGATGAGGAGATATTCCTTTCCGTTGAGGCATCACTCAGAATGATTGACTCTACTTTTATTGCTTTTTCTGTCCTGTCTGAGTGAGAGAGAGAGAGAGAGAGAGAGAGAGAGAGAGAGAGAGAGAGAGCAGGCGGAAGTGACGTCATCGCTATATTACACATGGTCTAACGCAAGCATATTTTATCCTTTCAATTTCCTCTTCCTCCTCTTTACATGGGTCTCTCTCTCTCTCTCTCTCTGATTTATTTGTGTCCTTTTTATCCCTTCAGAAAACCCTTCCTACCCTTCCTTTCCTTCCTCCCTCCCTTCCTGTTCCTTTCCTCTCTCACGTCTCCATGTCTTCAAGTAAGTGATTCATCATCCTCTCTATCTTCCCCTCCCTTCCAACGTCTCTTTCCTCCCTGCTTCCTATCTCTTCCGTGGTAACCTTCTCCCATCTCACACCCACGGACAGCCTCTCACCCACTCACCCACACCTCGACGCAGCGTTCAGCTCTACGAAAGCCTTATCAAATGTGGATGTGTGCGTCCCCAAATGCTTGAGAACATGGGCCGATGTCTAGCAAAGAGAGGGTCAGTCACACGCGAGGCAAGGCTGGTGGGGGAGCGAGAGACAGGAGGCGCTGGGATGTTACTTGGAGAATCGTTATGACTTATTTTAACCTACGACACACCAAGACGACCCTAACATGACACTAGGACGACCTCGTGTACCCCCAGGTCCGCCCACGCCCCATGTAGAGAGAAACCCCAAGACGACCCTAACACGACCCTAGGACGACCTCATGTACCCCCAGGTCCCCCCACGCCCCATGTAGAGAGAAACCCCAAAACGACCCTAACACGACACTAGGACGACCTCGTTTCCCCAGTTCACTCCACGACCCAGGTAGCGATCCAAAGCTATGTAGAGACACCCCAAAACGACCCTAAAACGACACTAGGACGACCTCATGTTTCCCCAGGTCCCCCCACGCCCCAGATAGCGATCCAAAACACAGAAAAGGTTGATAAATAATAGATAAAATAGATATAATAAATGAAATAAATAAAGTAAGATAGACAAATGCAGTAATACGAGCCGATAGATATGACCCCCCCCCCTCTCTTTTTCCTTCCTTTCCTCCCCTTTCTTCCTTCTTCCCTCCATCCCTCTCCTTTCCTCCTTCCATCTCACCACCCATCCTATCGTCTCCCTTACACTATTTTCCTCCCTTGCCCTTCTTCCCCCGTCTCTTCTTCCTTCTTCTTCCTTTCTTCTTTCTTTTTCATTTCAGTGTTCATCTCTATCATCTTCTTAGCTATTTTCCTCCTCCTCCTCCTCCTCCTCCTCCTCCTCCCCTGTCCTTTCCATCCTCTCTCTCCTCCTTCTTACATATTTTTTTTCCTGTCTCCTCTTCCTCTTTCCTCCCTTTCTTCTATCTCTCCTCCTCCATCCTCATTCTCTTTCCCTCCTCCTCCTCCTCCTCCTCCTCCTCCTCCTCCTCCTCCTCCTCCTGCCCTTTCCCCTTCCATTCTCCTTCTTCTCCTCTTTACATATTTTTTTCCTCCCTCCTCTTCCTCTTCCTTCCCATCCTTCCACTTCTCCCCCTCCATCCTCATTCTCTTTCCCTCCTCCTCCTCTTCCTCCTCCTCCTCCTCCTCTTTCTCCTCCTCCTGTCCAGCTAATTTTCTTTGTCTTTACTTAACGTCTCTTTCAACAAACTTCCCGACACCATCTCTGTTTGCATCTCTCTCTCTCTCTCTCCCATTGCGAGCCACATTCAGCGACAGACTCACTGGTGAAGTTGGAGAAAGTGTCACTTGCATTATTTTCTCTCTCTCTCTCTCTCTCTCTCTCTGATATGTTGTGTCCTTTTTATCCATTCAGAAAACCCTTCCCTTCCCTTCCCTGCCCTTCCCTTTCTTTCCTTTCCCTTTCGTTTCCTTTCCTTCCTTTCCCTTCCCTTAATTCCCTCCTCCCTACCTTCCTGTTTCCTCTCTCTCATTATGTATGTCAAATTGTTTATGTTCGATGATACTTCACAAACGAGACATCAGAACTGAGTGTAAACAAATTGGGTAGGCGGTGGCTGAACAGACAGCAAGACGGCCCCGCGTTCAGGAGGACGCGACTTCAATCCCCGCCCGGTGCCCCCAAGCTGGGATTTTTCAGCCGCCGCCGAGTGGCTTAAAACTCCCCACATGCTGTCCAGAAGACCACCTATCAACCCGGACTCTAGATTCTAGGATTAAAGATGAGCTCCGGGAGGGCAGCATGACCCAATGAAAGATGGCGCCACTATAAACACTCGCCTGCGCCAGAGCGGGCTGGGCCGACCATCAGCACCCGCCGGGAAGAAGCCTTGGACCGACCATCAGGATCCACCGGGAAGAAGCCTACCGGCGCAATAGGCCAAGACGTAAAAAAAAAAAAAAAAATATATATATATATATATATATATATATATATATATATATATATATATATATATATATATATATATATATATATATATATTCATAATTACATGCACCAAATTCTTTTTCACCAGCGTTGTTGTCTCCGAGGCTGGAACAAGCTCCCGCCTTCTGTGGTCCAGTGCACCACGACTCAAGGGAACTGGCTTTTCTTTTTCTTTCAGTTGGTAAAATTCTTTATAGTGTTTGTGGCTACTTCACGAAACATTATTGCATATGTAGCCTATACTTACTTTAAACAAACCAGTGCATTTTATTCCTTCCTAATTCAACGTCGAAAGAAAAGTTTATTTGACAGACTAATATAATGAGCTTATTTTACATGATGTAGTTTTAAGGGTCAATAGAAACATCCATCATTGGAAGATTTAACAATTAATAAACTAACTCGACCGCCAATTCCTCCACCTTGATGTTCGCTGAGACGGAAACTTCAGGCCCGCGTGCTCAAACGCTCGCAGCACTCACAAACAATGTTTCCAACAGCCGTAAGGAAGATTAGTCTGTTTTTCATGAGGGATTCTTTTTTTTTTACATGCATGGTGCGGAAGCCTATCAAACTATCAAAATGTCACTATCATATCAAAATGTCACTACGAAACTATCAAAATATCTCAAACTATCAAAATATCACTATCAAACTAAACTATAAAAAATGGGGAGGCGGTGGCTGAACGGATAGCGAGACGGCCCCGCGTTCAGGAGGACGCGACTTCAATCCCCGACCGATGCCACCAAGCTGGGATTTTTCAGCCGCCGCCGAGTGGCTTAAAACTACCCACATGCTGTCCAGAAGACCACCTATCAACCCGGACTCTAGATTCTAGGATTAAAGATGAGCTCCGGGAAGGCAGCATGAGCCAATGCAAGATGGCGCCACTATAAACACTCGCTTGCGCCAGAACGGGCTGGGCCGACCAACAGGCCCCACCGGGAAGAAGCCTTGGACCGACCATCAGGATCCACCGGGAAGAAGCCTACCGGCGCAATAGGCCATGACGTAAAAAAAAAAAAAATAATAATAAATAAAATAAAATAAATAAATAATAATAATAATAATAATGATAATAATAATAATAATAACAATCAAACTATCACTAACAAACTATCAAAATATCATTATCAAACTATCAAAATTTCACTATCAAACTATAAAAAAATCACTATCAAACTATCAAAATATCACTATCAAGCTATCAAAACATCACCATCAAACTATCGAAATATCAATATCAAGCTATCAAAACATCACTATCAAACTATCAAAATATCACTATCAAGCTATCAAAACATCACTATCAAACTATCAAAATATCACTATCAAACTATCAAAACATCACTATCAAGCTATCAAAACATCACTATCAAACTATCAAAATATCACTATCAAGCTATCAAAATATCACTATCAAGCTATCAAAACATCACTATCAAACTATCAAAATATCGCTATCAAGCTATCAAAACATCACTATCAAACTATCAAAATATCACTATCAAGCTATCAAAACATCACCATCAAACTATCAAAATATCACTATCAAGCTATCAAAACATCACCATCAAACTATCAAAATATCGCTATCAAGCTATCAAAATATCGCTATCAAGCTATCAAAACATCACTATCAAACTATCAAAATATCGCTATCAAGCTATCAAAACATCACTATCAAACTATCAAAATATCACTATCAAGCTATCAAAACATCACTATCAAACTATCAAAATATCGCTATCAAGCTATCAAAACATCACTATCAAGCTATCAAAACATCACTATCAAACTATCAAAATATCACTATCAAGCTATCAAAACATCACTATCAAGCTATCAAAACATCACTATCAAACTATCAAAATATCGCTATCAAGCTATCAAAACATCACTATCAAACTATCAAAATATCGCTATCAAGCTATCAAAATATCGCTATCAAGCTATCAAAATATTGCTATCAAGCTATCAAAATATCACTGTCAAACTATCAAAACATCACTATCAAACTATCAAAATATCGCTATCAAGCTATCAAAATATCGCTATCAAGCTATCAAAACATCACTATCAAACTATCAAAATATCGCTATCAAGCTATCAAAACATCACTATCAAACTATCAAAATATCGCTATCAAGCTATCAAAACATCACTATCAAACTATCAAAATATCGCTATCAAGCTATCAAAATATCGCTATCAAGCTATCAAAATATCACTATCAAGCTATCAAAATATCACTGTCAAACTATCAAAACATCACTATCAAACTATCAAAATATCGCTATCAAGCTATCAAAACCTCACCATCAAACTATCAAAACATCACTATCAAACTATCAAAATATCGCTATCAAGCTATCAAAATATCATTGTCAAACTATCAACACATCACTATCAAACTATCAAAATATCACTATCAAACTATCAAACTCATAGCAACACTAAGAGAACATCTACGAATGCCTTACCCAATGTGTGTGTGTGTGTGTGTGTGTGTGTGTGTGTGTGTGTGAGCCCCGAAGTGTTTAAGAATTTGGGCTTCAGAGTCTTGTGGGGTCCGTTTGGTGCGGTTCCATTTAGGTCTGGTGAGTAGTGACAGGCCGCCTCGTGGGTCCTCTGTTGTAGTCATCTGTGTATCTCTATGTAAGTCTCTCAGCTTGAAGGTTTGGGGTTAAGTTAAAGTTTCCGGCAACCCATCGCTGTGTGTTCGCCGTATACGGGAACATTCTTCAACGTCTCGGGATGCCATTATGACGATTTCCCAAGGCCACGGAGAAGATTTACCGGGTTTTCATGGGTGATTTTCCCGTCCATGGCGCAGAGGTCGTGTAAAACTATCACTTGGCTCACAAAACACTCCGAAAAAAAACCAGGAACTTCCACAAGAGGAGGTTTTCATGAGTGACCTTCCCGTCCATGGCGCAGAGGTCGTGTAAAACTATCACTAACATCACAAAACACTCCGAGAAAACCTCAGGAACTTCCACAAGAGGAGGTTTTCATGAGTGACCTTCCCGTCCATGGCGCAGAGGTCGTGTAAAACTATCACTAGCATCACAAAATAGACCGTGAAAACCCCAGGAACTTCCACAAGAGGAGGTTTTCATGAGTGACCTTCCCGTCCATGGCGCAGAGGTCGTGGAAAACTATCACTAACATCACAAAACACACCGAGAAACCCCAGGAATTTCCACAAGAGGTTTTTTTTTCATGGGTGATTTTCCCGCTTATGGCGCAGAAGTCCGTTAAGACAATCCCTGGCACCACAAAACAGTCCATGCAAATCCCAGCAATTTCCACGACCCGCGAGCTGAGGTTACGCTTAAGAATACGGGCTCTAAACCTCTCAGCTTCAAGGTTGGAACACGCTAGAGTTTCCGGCAAGCCACCACCGCTGTGTTCGCCGAATCCTGTTAGTAAGAAATTGGTATAGCGATGATATAAGTGAATGGCCCCCAAAATCCTTCTCCTCCAGCAAGAAGCCGAAATACTGTAATGCCGGATTCTCCAATACCGCGATCCTTACCCCTCTCCTCCTCCTCCTCCTCTCCTTTCTCTTCCTTCTCCCAACTCTCTGTCCCTCCCCTCCCCTTCCTTCCTTCTTATTTCTAGTTCTTTCCTTCTCCTCTCTCCCCACCTCCCTTCCCCTTTCTCCCATTCCTCCTCTTCCTTCCTTCCTTCTTATGTCCACTTCTTTCCTTCTCCTCCCTCTCCCCCTCTCTCTTTCCCTCCCCACTTCCTTCTTTTACTCACTCTCTTAAGATTTTTGCCTCCTTTCCCTTCCCTCCCCTTCCTCCCCTTCCTTCCTTCCTTCTTATGTCCAGTTCTGTCCTTCTCCTTTCCTTCCTTCCTTCCTCTCCTTCCTTTTCCTTCTACTCTCCTCTTTCTATTTTTGCCTTACTTACCTTCCTCCCTTTCCTTCCTTCTTACCTCCTTCACTCTCCTTCTCCTCCCTTCATCCCCTCCTTCCATCCTTCCTTCTCCATCCCCCCGTCTCCTTTCTTCTCCCCCCCGCCCCCCCTCCTCCTTCCATCTATCTCTCCAATACACCGATAAATCTCTCCGTATCTCCATCCCTCCTCCTCCTCCTCCTCCTCCTTCCAGCATTTTTTTACTCATATGTTATTTTTTTTTCTTTTCTCTCCCAATCTAAGACGAAGAGGAAGAGATAGAGGAGGAGGAGGAGGAGGAGAAGGAATAAGAAGAGGACATGAAGACGAAGATGGAGGAGGAGGAGGAGGAGGAGGAGGAGGAGGAGAAGGAGGAGGAGGAGGAGAAGGAATAAGAAGAGGACATGAAGACGAAGATGGAGGAGGAGGAGGAGGAGAAAGAGGAAAGGAGGAAGAATAAAATAAGAAGTTAGAAGTTGAGATGAAGGAGAATAAAAGGAGATGGGGCAAAGAACAAGGAGGAGGAGGAGGAGGAGGGGTGTTTCCAGGAATGGCGGAGATATGAGGAAGAAATTGTGATGGAAATGAGGAAGAGGAAGATATGGGGAGGGAAGGAGGGGAGAGATATTACGACAGGAGGAGGAGGAGGAGGAAAAGAAGGAAGGAATGATACGGGGAATATATAACACTGTGGAGGAGGAGGAGGAGGAGGAGGAGGAGAAGGAAATAGGCACTTGAGGATAAGACATATGTGACCGTATCTGTTATTGCTATTATTATTATTATTAGTAGTGGTAGTTGTAGTAGTAGTAGTAGTGGTAGTAGTAGTAGTAGGCCTCCATCTATTAGAGTTGCGTTGTGAGCGGTATATTTTCTCATATCCTTTCACAAAGCAATTCATTAGCCAAGTAGTAGTAGTAGTGGTGGTAGTAGTAGTAGTAGTAGTAGTAGTAGTAGTAGTGGTGGTAGTAGTAGTAGTGGTAGTAGTAGTAGTGGTGGTAGTAGTAGTAGTAGTAGTAGTAGTAGTAGTAGTGGTGGTAGTAGTAGTAGTAGTAGTAGTAGTAGTAGTAGTAGTAGTAGTAGTAGTAGTAGTAGTAGTAGTAGTAGTAGTAGTAGTAGTAGTAGTAGTAGTAGTAGTAGTAGTAGTAGTAGTAGTAGTAGTAGTAGTAGTAGTAGTAGTAGTAGTAGTAGTAGTAGTAGTAGTAGTAGTAGTAGTAGTAGTAGTAGTAGTAGTAGTAGTAGCAGACTTAAAAGGGTGGTGGGACACTGTGAACACCGCCGGCCCTGAGATAGGATACATCCCTAACGCCACCAAGTCTGTCCTTATTGTCAAACCTGAACATTATGACCATGCCACAGAAACTTTTAGAGGAAGTGGCGTCATTGTGACAAAAGACGGACAACGACACTTAGGTGCAGTGATCGGGACAGAGGTATATAAGAAGGAGTACGTGGGAGACAAAGTAGCTGAATGGGTGAAGGAAATAGAAGCTTTGTCTGCCATTGCCAAGACTGAGCCACACGCTGCCTATTCAGCGTACACCCACGGCATCCAACATCGGTGGACGTTCCTGATGCGCA
>NC_066517.1:670909-693409 GCF_024679095.1 Eriocheir sinensis
CTGGTGACAGGTGCCACTGGCCAGGCCTCGAAAGGGTCGCAGAGTTGGGTTAGACGTTTCGGAAAGTGGGAACGAATTGCTGGTTCCTCTCCTCCCTTGCCAGCTCTGCTCTGTGTGACTACGCCGGCCCCGTGCTATGGGACAAAACTTCGAGGACAATAGCTGAAAAGCGCCGGGTTGTGAAAGTCTCTCTCGTGACCGAGGCTCAGGACAAGCGATTGGTCTTTGAGGCGTTTTCAAGACCCTGTGGGAGCGAACTCCCAGTGTTGGAGGCATCTAACACAGCAGTATCTATTTTCCATGCACAATTTTTATACAATTCAATTTATGGTCACAATTTAAAGTATTTCGAAAGCGCTTTTAATATTTGCCCAAACTGTTAACTCGCTTAAAATTCAAAAAATGCCTTCGAACCTTAAGTGTGACGTCTGTCCCGGACGTTTTGCAGCTCAGTTCTTCCAGCTGAGTAAAACTTGCCGCCTCTGCGTTCAAAGATTACATCTACAGAAGGCTGTGACTGAGTGGAAAGTCAAGCACAATGATCTTGAAAAGAAATTTGTAGCCCTTCAGGAATTTGTTTTAACAAATGTGGCAGTGACTCCACTATCGATGGTGGAGAGGCCCTCCACTGAGACTGTGCCCTCTCCAGACGACCCTCCTGCTTCACGGGAGGACGTGTTACCTGCCTCACAGGTTGACTCCCAGCCTGCCTCACAGGATAACCCCCAGCCTGCCTCACAGGCTAACCCCCAGCCTGCCTCACAGGCTAACCCCCAGCCTGCCTCACAGGCTAACCCCCGGCCTGCCTCACAGAACAACCGCCAGCCTGCCTCACAGGCTGACCCCCAGCCTGCCTCACAGGCTGTGAGGCCCAGCCTGCTTCACAGGCTAACTCCCAGCCTGCCTCACAGGACAACTTCCAGCCTGCCCCACTTAACGCTTCTCTTCCTGCTTCACAGGATGTCGGGTTCCAACCTGTAAGGAATGGAGCCAAACCGAAGCAGGCAACCAAGGATTTACTGACCCCCACTACCTTCAATAGGTTCCAGGTGCTGGCAGACACCATGGAGGATGAGTTCGAGACTCGCCTAGTTGGGGACTCCATGGTGCGTGGCCAGCTGGTTGAGTTCTGTGGTCGTTCATCAAACGGCCGCAGAAAACGTTACTGCTATCCAGGTGCCAGACTGGACGACATCACCGCAGCGTGCGATGATGTCACGAGAAATGCCGACCGAAACACCCTCTTTGTCATTCACGCGGGGACAAATGACGTAAAGACAACCCTTTCTGAGGAACTGCTTGAGAAATACCGCCGCATGATCAAGCAGTATAAACGTAAAACGGATGCCAGTAACATCATAATCTCAGGAATCCTCCAGAGGGTCGGTGCCGAATCTAGCTTTTACAGTAAGGCCTTCAGCACAAACAACAGACTTCAGTCCCTTTGCTCACAAGAAAACGTCCAGTTCGCTAACTTGTGGAACAATTTTACTACGATTCGGACTTGTTCCTTCCTGATGGCATTCACTTAAACCCTGTTGGAGCAGCCTGTTTCGGAGGCTGCTCTGTGACCAAGTGGCTCTTCGAAAGCCAAAAAACGCGGAGGCGAGAACACCAGCAGCTCCACCGTAAGGGTGCACTCAACCCGAAAAACTCCCGACTCGAATCACATTAAAGCTTGCTATGTAAACGCTCGTAGCCTACGTAACAAATTTGAAGACTTAGAAGTCCTCGCAGCTACAAATCATTATCACATCATCGGAGTCACAGAATCTTGGATAGACACTTCAAATAGAGATTTCATTGCGGAATATAGATTACCGGGTTATACCATTTTAGTCATGAAAGAGAGAACAGACAGGGTGGAGGCGTTATCTTTATATCCACAACTCTCTCCATCCAGTATCCGTGAAAACAGATATTATAACCAATGTAGACACGGTCTTCATTGAAATTAAAAATAAATCTCGTAAAATAGTAATTGGACTTATCTACAGACCGCCAAGGCAGACTCTTGATATCGACCACGCATTAAGTGAATTATTATTAGAAACAAGTAGCAGTTGCGAGGCAGTAATTGTTGGGGACTTTAACTTGCCAGTGAAAAGATGGGTGAACCGTTGAACTGTCATACAGGGCTCGACCTGTACACAAATTTACTAGAAAGTGATTTACATCAACACGTTCAAGAACCGACTCGGGAAAATAATATACTTGACCTTATCTTTTCAACGACAGCTGATCTAGTTAACGAAGTAAATGTTGGTCCAGTTTTAGTTCTAGCGATCACCGAACAATCACATTCAGCATCAATATGAAAGAAAGTAAAGTAACTCCTAGTAAAGAAAAGGTGCCTGATTATCAGAGAGCGAATTTCGTAAGACTCCGATCAATTCTAAATAATTCTGACTGGACTGAAATCACGGCGGAAACAGATATTGATAAATCTTGGGGGGCCTTCACCACAATATTGAACAATGCCATAAGCATATGCGTACCCTATCGTAACAGACGTTCAGCTTCTAAGAAGAAACCCAAATGGTGGAATAACGAAATTCAAAATAGCCTATCTCTAAAAAACGCGTATACAGTAGGTACATATCATCTCAGAGCGAGGCTGACAAACTAGAGTTGGACAGAATTCGCCGCGAAACCAAGAAATTAATAAAACGAAGCAAGAAAAATCTTGAAGAATATATAGCGGAAACAAGTAAATCTAATCCTAAAGAATTTTTCAGCTATGTAAATAATAAAAAGTCACTCACTTGTGGTATCGGACCGCTTGCTAATGAAAATGGTAACCACACGAACGATGAAAATGAAATGGCTACAATCCTAAATAACTTTTTCGCATCCGTATTTACCGACGAAGATTGTTTATCACCTCAACCGCCGGAGGTTAGAAGGACCGAAAAGATGTTAAGTGGCGTGCTCATCGTAGAAAGTGACATTTTACGCACAATTGAAAAGATTAAAGTAAGCAAAGCTCCTGGTCCAGACAAAATTACCCCTAGGGTCTTAAAAGAAATCAAACATCAAATTTGTAAACCGCTCTCCATCATATTCAATAAATCTTTAACAGCTGGAAAAGTTCCGTCGGATTGAAACTTGCAAATGTCACACCAATTTTCAAAAAGGGGGACAAGTCTCATCCAGGAAACTATCGACCAATTAGCCTGACATCTATTGTTTGTAAGTTAATGGAGACTATCATTCGCGACAATATGGTGAAATTCTTCGAAGAAAATAATATAATAAATAATTCGCAACATGGCTTCCGTAGTAAACGTTCGTGTTTGACTAACTTACTTGATTTTTTCACTATATTTTTGAGGTGTTTGATGAAAGCAGATCAGTAGATATCATATATCTGGATTTTCAAAGGCATTTGATAAGGTCCCCACCAACGATTGCTCAGCAAACTATTGGCGCAAGGTATCTCTTGTAACATTAACAATTGGTTTGCGGACTGGCTCTCTGAGCGGAAACAGAGAGTAGTTCTAAACGGTGTTACATCTAACTGGCTCGATGTCAAAAGCGGCGTACCTCAAGGATCAGTGCTTGGCCCCATGCTCTTCTTAATTTATGTTAATGATATCGATGATGGGCTCATTTGCAAAGTATCATCATTTGCTGATGACACACAATTGCTAGTAAAGTAACTGCGATACTCGACGAAGAAGCTTTACAATCAGATATAGATCGACTTGCACGTTGGGCCAATCAATGGCATATGAAATTTAACGTTGAGAAATGTAAAGTGTTGCACATCGGAAAAATAACAATTGCGTTCGGTACGTAATGAATGGCCAACAACTTTCTGCAGTAAGTAAAAAGGATCTTGGAATCACTATATCAAGCGATTTAAAGCCCGGTCAGCATTGTTCAGAGGTAGTTAAAACTGCAAACAAATTAGTTGGCTTCATCGGACGAGTCTTTAATAATAAATCGGAAAAGTAATATTAAAACTGTATAATTCGTTGGTTCGACCCCGTCTAGAGTACTGTGTACAGTTTTGGTCTCCCTACTACAGAAAAGACATAGAAAAGTTGGAACGGGTCCAACGAAGAGTAACAAAGATGATTCCTAGGTTGAGAAATTTATCATATGAACAAAGGCTTAAAGAAGTAAATTTATTCAGCCTATCAAAACGAAGAATGCGAGGCGATCTAATAGAAGTGTTTAAAATGTTCAAAGGATTCAGTGATATTAATGCGGAAGATTACTTTACAATTGATCGATCAAATAGAACAAGAAGAAATCACAATTTGAAGATAAGTGGTAAAAGATTCTCGTCGCACGAAGCTAAACACTTCTTCTTCAATCGAGTTGTTAATGTTTGGAACTCTCTACCTTGTGATGTCGTTGATAGTACAACAGTTACGGCCTTCAAGAATAGATTAGACAAGTGTTTTGAATCCAACCAGCAACTAAGATATTACTCATTGTCGTAATAACGTTAAGTTCTTTCGAATACTGGTGTCCTTGTCCGCTTTTATTGCCCGGTTAGTGGTAGCAGTAATGGTAGTTCTTTCCTCTTTCCTACATAAATTCCATGCAGTTTTTCCATGCTGCATGGTTCTTTTTCCTTTCCTGCCAGCTTTGGCTGGAGGGATGGGGGGGTGGGGAGGAGCCTTCGCCTTTGCTGTCCTTCATCTTCCACCTTTGATTAGATAGTTAGTGTAGCTTGTCACAAACAACCTCGAAAGGACCAGCAGGTCTGCTGTTGTTTGTTCTTCCTTTGTGTTCCTTTGTGTTCCTCCTCCTCCTCCTCCTCCTCTTCCTCCTCCTCCTCCTCCTCCTCCTCCTCTTCTTCCTCCTCCTCCTTCTGTCCTGCTAATATTCTCTGTCTACACTTAACATCTCCTTCAACAAGTCTGCCACCACCAGTTCGAATCCCGGCCCAGGCAGTCGGTGTGCAGGTCCGCCAACTCTCTCTCATCCTTCCTTTCGTTCTGCTCGATAAATATGTATACCTGGGGACACCTGGGGCAAACGGTGGTGACCCGGATGCTGCACCGCCCTGTGTCGGGTTGATGGGCTTCCTCCCGCCTCTCGCACAAAGGGCCGACGGGACGGAGATGATGGAAGGGTGGCTAAGAAAAGTATAGGTAGGGAACTGTGCCGAGGGTAGGGAAGGAAGGGGTGGGGAATGGGTGTGGGAGGGGAAGGGGAAGAGCAGGGGCATGGGTGTGTGAGGGGGAGGGTAAGGGAAGGAGTATGGATGTGAGGGAGGGGAAGGGGATGAGGGGAGGTGTGAATTTGACGGGGGGAGGGGAGGAGGGGTATGGAGCTGGAAGAGGAAGGGGAGGAGTAGAAGTATGGGTGTGGGAGAGGAAGTAGAAGAGGATGAGGAAGGGGAAGAGGAAGGGAAGGAGCATGGATTTGGGAGAGAAGGGGTGTGGGTGAGAGAGGGAAAGGATGTGGAAGAGATGGAAGGGAAGGTTAGAAAGATAAGGGATAGGGAAAGGAGAGGATGTGGGAGAGAAACGGGAAGGGGAAGAGAAATGAGAGAGAGGAAGGGTATGGATGAGAGAGAGAGGAAGGGTATGAATGAGAGAGAGGAAGGGTATGAATGAGAGAGAGAGGAAGGGTATGAATGAGAGAGAGAGAGGAAGGGTATGAATGAGAGAGAGAGGAAGGGTATGAATGAGAGAGAGGAAGGGTATGAATGAGAGAGAGAGGAAGGGTATGGATGAGAGAGAGAAAGATATGGATGTGGGAGAGAAAGGGTAAGGAAGAATGACAAGGTAAGGTAAGGGGGGGTCTATGGGGCTCAGGGCAGGCAGGAACAAAAACAATAACACGCTGGCAATTACTGCGCGGCGTAAATGTTTTCTTTTCCGTTCAGGCGGCGACGGATTACGAGGAATTGGCCGGGGAAAATAAAAGCCCGTGTTTGTATTAGTAGAAGTATTGTTATTGCAAGTCTAGACGGGAGGCAGCTGGTGGTATTATTATTATTATTATTGTTATCATTATCATTAGTATTAGTAGTATTAGTATTAGTATTAGTGGTGGTGGTGGTGGTGGCGGCAGTAGGAAAAAATTAAACGACATACAAATGAAAACAATGGCAGATATTAGGCCACACAGGAAGGGTATGGATGTGAGAGAGAGGAAGGGTAAGGAAGAATGGCAAGGTAAGGTAAGGCAGGGGGGGTCGGCAGGCGCTCAGGGCAGGCAAGGGCAAGGAAGGGCAGGAAAAAACCATGCTGGTAATCATTGCCTGATCGTTAAGCACGTGAACGGCAAACCATGAAAGTACAAACAGCCCTCACAATCACTAAACAGATCCTGGCACTTCACAGAACGGCTCAAACTATATCTGATAAAGACGAAGATCCTTCCTATACTAGACTACTCACCCACCCCGACACACATGGCTTTCCACACCAAGATGTTACAACCACAGAGGCTGCAGAACAGAGCTGAGATTTGCCACGGGACAGAAATACCCGCACACGGAAAACACGGAAGCTCAGCACCGCAGACTCGGAGAACAACTAGTCAGCACAAGGCTACGGGAGGCCGCCGGCAAGATATGGGAGAAACTTGACCAGAAAGGCGACGTGAACTACACCCACGTCGAAGTACTTGACGGCAGCACAAACATGGTCCCCCCTTGGCTCCCGCGAAGCATGAAGTCACTACGAGAACAACTGCCCACAACCACCACACTTCACAAACGAATCAAACACACACACTCCCAGCACGTCGGGGGTATACAAATAAGGTGCCCGATAAACAATAACTACACCAGAACAACTAACGAACCTACACCATACAACTGTACACTCCTACTGTCTTTCCTTCTCCCGCACCTGTACCTTCACCACCAACCCACTCCCTCTTCTTACCATACCCTTGATAAAAAAAGATATATATATATATATATATATATATATATATATATAGATATATATATAGAGAGAGAGAGAGAGAGAGAGAGAGAGAGAGAGAGAGAGAGAGAGAGAGAGAGAGAGAGAGAGAGAGAGAGAGAGAGAGAGAGAGAGAGAGAGAGAGAGAGAGAGAGAGAGAGAGAGAGAGAGAGAGAGAGAGAGAGAGAGAGAGAGAGAGAGAGAGAGAGATTTACATAGATTTACATAGAAAATCAGACCACACAGACCCCATGGTCCAGACTTGGTGGTCTGTCCTTAAACCTAAGTGATTTTACATTAATCAGATGGCTCCAAAACGTTGCATTTCTACTCTAGTTGATATTAAGTTGAAGGAAGTGACGGTCGAGCTTGTTTTGAAGGAGTCAATCGTGTTACACTGGACCACTGACGGTGGAAGCTTATTCCATTCTCGCACTACAACGTTGGTGAAAAAAAATTTGGTGCAGTCTGAATTTACTTGTCTACATCTGAGTTTTACGCCATTGTTCCTCGTGCGCAAAGTGTCATCGATCATAAACAATGTTGATCTGTCTACATTCGTGAAACCATTAAGTATTTTAAAACATTCGATCGGTTTTCCTCGGAGGCGACGTTTCAAGAGAGAACATGTTATGGGTAGAAAGCCTTTCTTCGTAGGATTTGTTGCGCAAGGAAGGGATCATTTTCGTTGCCCGACGCTGAACACCTTCTAATTTAGCAATATCCTTTGCATGGTGGGGAGACCAAAACTGTACCGCATATTCCAAGTGGGGTCTGACTAAACTGTTGTAGAGCGGGAGTATTACATCTTTATTCTTGAATACAAAGTTTCTTTTAATGAAGCCCAACATTCTGTTCGCTTTATTTGCTGCATCGATGCATTGCTGTGAGAATTTGAGGTTTGACGCGATTTTGACCCCAAGTCTTTGACGCATTGAACGCTTTGAGTTTAACGCCGCGCATTTCGTAATCGAACATCATATACCTCGTTCCAACATCAAGGACCTGGCACTTGTCTACGTTAAAGGGCATCTCCCATCTATCCGACCAAGTTGAAATTTTGTGCAAATCCTCTTGGAGGCTTTGCCTGTCTTCGTCAGTGAGAACCGAGTTGCCAATCTTGTGTCGTCTGCAAATTTACTAATGCGGTTATTGAGTCCAACATCCACGTCGTTGATGTAAATAATGAAGAGCACTGGGCCAAGGACCGAGCCCTGAGGGACGCCACTAGTGACAGGCGCCCACTCTGAGTTAAATCCGTCGATCACTACTCTTTGTTGTCTGTTGCTCAACCAATTCGCGATCCATTGGTTTACTTGACCGTCAATACCTATTTGCTTTAATTTGTAAAGTAATTTATGATGCGGGACTTTATCAAACGCTTTCTGGAAATCAAGATAGACTACGTCCAGTGATTTGGTTACGTCATAAACAGTGAAGAGGTCGTTATAAAAGGTTAATAGGTTTGATAGGCAGAATCTTTTGTTTCGGAAGCCATGTTGTGAGTCCCCAATCAATGAGTGGCTTTCAAGGTAATTCAAGGTAATTTTGTCTCTAATTATGCCCTCAAGTAGCTTACCTACAACCGAAGTTAGACTAATGGGCCTGTAATTACCTGGTACTTTTTTGTCTCCTTTCTTGAAAATCGGTGTCACGTTAGCCTTTTTCCAATCTGAAGGGACGATGCCTTGTCGCAAGGACATATTGAATACGGTTGTGAGGGAGGAGAGTATTTCGCTCTTTGTTTCTTTCAGCAGAGTTGGATATACTTTGTCAGGTCCAGGACTTTTATTTGTTTTAAGTGAATGGAGAGCTTTAAGGACTTCATCGGTTGTTATTTCAAAATTAGGGAATGCATGCTCGAGATTTACAATAGTACTGGTGTTGGTGGTAGCGAGAGGAAGACTGTTAGTATTAAACACCGAGGAAAAGTAATTGTTTAAGAGGTTTGCAATGTGTTGGCTGTCAGTCACTAGTGCACCGTCGCTGTTTGTTAAAGGTCCAATACCACTTTTGATCGCCTTTCTGTTGTTTATGTAACTGAAGAAAGATTTCGGATTATTTTTACAGTTGGCTGCAATATTTTCTTCGTATCTACGCTTTGCCTGACCTACTAGTCTTTTTACTCGTCGCCTGGCATCATTATAAAGTCTAATGTTTTCGGGCGTGCTTTGTTCTTTCTTTAACCTGTAAAACAATTTTCTCTCATTGACTGATTGTTTAATTTCGCTATTAAACCACGGTGGGCTTTTATTAGTGTTAATTCGCTTCGCACAAGGGGACGAATGTGTTCTGCTGAGTGAGTAAGTGATTTTAAGGCTTAGCCAGGCTTCCTCTACGTTGCCGTCATCTGATAGTTGTATTTCTGTTAGTTTTTGTCGGATTTCTACGAAGTTAGCTCTTTTGAAATTGGGCACCTTTACTTTATTTTCAGTCACTGATGATTGAGCTTTAATGTCGACGCGCACTAATTTATGATCGCAAGAACCGAGGTGTTCTCCTACCGTGACACTACTGACTAGGTTATCTTGGGTTGTTATAACAAGGTCGAGTATATTATTTTGCCGAGTTGGCTCAGAAACCATTTGGCTTAGATAATTTTCTTCTAGAAATTCGATCATTCTATGTGACTCGCCTTCTGTACCTGACAGTGTCGCCCAGTCGATATGGGGGAGGTTAAAGTCTCCTAATATCAGTGAGTCGTTGTTATTAAGAGAGAGAGAGAGAGAGAGAGAGAGAGAGAGAGAGAGAGAGAGAGAGAGAGAGAGAGAGAGAGAGAGAGAGAGAGAGAGAGAGAGAGAGAGAGAGAGAGAGAGAGAGAGAGAGAGAGAGAGAGAGAGAGAGAGAGAGAGAGAGAGAGAGAGAGAGAGAGAGAGAGAGAGAGAGAGAGAGAGAGAGAGAGAGAGAGAGAGAGAGAGCAGCTTGGAGGTATAATCATGGCAGGAAGGAGGAGAGACAATATTTTTCCTCCCTTCCTCCTTACCTCCATCCTTTTTTCTCCTCCACTTCCTCTCCTCCCTTGCTTCGATATCTCCATTTCTTTCCTCGTTTCCTCCACTTCTTTCCTTCCTTTCTTCCTCCTCCTTCCTTCTTTCCTTCACTGCACAGACACATTATACATATTCTTCTCTTCCTTTTTCCTCCTCCTCCTCCTCCTCCTTTTTCCCTCTCGTTCTGATCTTTCTATTTCCATTTTTTTCTTATTATTTCCCTTTTCTTCATTTTCTCTTCTTCCTCTTTCCTGTTCTCCCTTCTTCCTTTCCTCAACCCTTCCTCTCCTCCTTCCTCTTCCTTCCTTCTCCTCTTCCTATCTCTAATTTCTTCTTTATATTCTCCTTTACTGAAATTCACACCTTCATTCCTTCCTCTCTCCTCCTCCTCTCTTTCTTCCTTCCTCCCTCTTCCTCCTCCTCTTCCTTAGCTGTATATCTCCATTTTTTTTCCTACTTTTCATTTCCTCTCCAATCCATACTTTTTCTCCATCCCTCCTCCTCCTTTTCCTTCCTCCTCCTCCTCTTCATTGTCAATTTTCCTACATTGTCTTCCTCCTTTCTCTCCTCTTATTTTTTTCTCCCTCTTATACTTTTAATCGTCGGACATTTTTTCCCTCCATCTCTCCCTTTCTCTTCTCCCTCCCTCCCTCCCTCCCTCCCTGATGCAAGAACCTCCCTTTTCTCTCACGCAAGGCTTTAATGTATATGACCCTACACACACACACACACACACACACACACACACACACACACACACAGATGCAATAGTAGTAATAGTAGTAGTAGTAGTAGTAACAGTAATAGTAGAATTAAAATAAACATAGGTGGAGATATTTTTTTAAGTAGTAGTAGTAGTAACAGTAGCAGCAGCAATAGTAGTAGTAGTAGTAGTAGTAGTAGTAGTAGTACTTGGTTAATAGCCGTATCAACCACAGGCTCTGTTAGCTTAAGAACAATGTGTTTAATGATGTTTGTAATACTAACTAAGTAAGGTTGGTTGTCGGCCAGTCATTGGCGGGGTGGGGCCAGTGAATTGCTCTGTGAAAGGATATGAGAAAAGATACCTCTCACAACGCAACTCTGATGGATGGAGGCCGTAGTAGCAGTAGAAAAAAAAGTAGTTGTAGGAGTAGTGGTGGTCGTAGTAGTAGTAGTAGTAGTAGTAGTGGTGGTCGTCGTAGTAGTAGTAGTAGTAGTGGTGGTCGTAGTAGTAGTAGTAGTAGTAGTAGTAGTAGTAGTAGTAGTGGTCGTAGTAGTAGTAGTAGTAGTGATGGTCGTAGTAGTAGTAGTAGTAGTAGTAGTATAGGTAGTAGTAGTAGTGAGAGAAGTAGCAGTTGTCTCATTAACATAATTTAGTAAGACATAAATGACTCAGTATTTTTAATGAGGTATTTAGTCTCTCTCTGATAAGACATCGGTAATTTGGGGAGACTTGACCCGCTTAATGAATGCTAAGTCACAGAATGTACTCTCTCTCTCTCTCTCTCTCTCTCTCTCTCTCTCACGCTCTTGTAGTAGTAGTAGTAGTAATAGTAGTAGTAGTAGTAGTAGCAATAATAGTAGTAGTAGCGGTAGTAGTAGTAGTAGTAGTAGTAGTAGTAGTAGTAGTAGTAGTAGTAGTAGTAGAAGTAGTAGTAGTAACAGTAGTAGTAGTAGTAGTAGTAGTAACAAAAAACAAAAAAAACACTAATACTACCACCAACAACATGATAACTTGCAACACTCAAACTAATGAAAAGCCGGCCGATAAAAATTCAGGTGCTGCGCCTCACTAATTAACTCTCCCTCAACAGGTGAGCACAAAGGAGAGATTACAGGTGGCGGGGGAAAGAATGTGTGTGTGTGTGTGTGTGTGTGTGTGTGTGTGTGTGTGTGTGTAGGGGGAAAGAGAGACGGCTTATAGATAGATAGATAGATAGTAAAAGAGAGAGAGAGAGAGAGAGAGAGAGAGAGAGAGAGAGAGAGAGAGAGAGAGAGAGAGAGAGAGAGAGAGAGAGAGAGAGAGAGAGAGAGAGAGAGAGAGAGAGAGAGAGAGAGAGAGAGAGAGAGAGGAATAAGAAGAAAAGGGAGAGGAAAGGAAAAAGAAGAAAAAGGAGAGAAGGGAAGGAAAAGGAAAGGTAGAAGGAAAAGAAAAGAAAAAGAGCAGGGAAGTAAATAAGAAAAAAAAAGGAGGAAAACAAGGAGAGAGAGAGAGAGAGAGAGAGAGAGAGAGAGAGAGAGAGAGAGAAGAGAGTAATAGTTGTCATGGAAACGCTCTCGCGCTCTCTCTCTCTCTCTCTCTCTTCCGCCACTCCCTCACTCTCCTGTTTTCCTTCCATCATCTTCACCTCTATTTTTTTCCTCTTTTTCCTTTATTTCCTCTTCATTGACTACCTTGACATCATCATCATCATCATCATCATCAATAATAATAATAATAATAATAATAATAATAATAATAATAAAAATAATAATAATAATAATAATAATGTGATAGTAACAAGAATGAATTAATGATGAAAGGAAGTATTGTTCACGTGTTTTGGGATAGATAGATAGGGATAGATAGATAGATAGAGATAAATAGATACGAAGATAGATAGATAGAGACAGACAGGCAGAGAGAGAGAGATATTGGTTGATACATAGATAAATAGAGAGAGAGAGAGAGAGAGAGAGGGGACAGACAGACAGACAGACAGACAGAGGGAACTAATCAACTAATTATTCAATTTCCTTTCCGGTCAATCAATTCTCTCTCTCTCTCTCTCTCTCTCTCTCTCTCTCTCTCTCTCTCTCTCTCTTTTCATCTCCCCATTTCTCTCCTTCTCCCTCTCCCCTCCTTTCCTTTCTCCACAGTGCATTCTCTCTCTCTCACCAATTTCCTATTCTCTCCTCTCCTCTTTTCATCTCCCCTTTTCTATCCCTTATTCTTTCCTTCTCCCTCTCCCCTCCTTTCCTTTCTCCACAATGCATATTCTCTCTCTCTCTCTCTCTCTCATAATCTATCTATCTATCTCTACCTATCTCTCTCTCTCCTGTACTAGCCCCTACTCGCCGTGTATTTAGTGTGCGCGGTGTTTGTTCGGCTGATTATCAATTTATTACTTTTCGGTCTGTTAATAACTTTTTTTATGGTGGCCGTTGCTTATAACTTTTGCTCTTTACTCAGATTTTATATTCAACGTGTGTGTCTGTGTGGGAGGGGATAGGAAATATGTGAGTGTGTGTGTGTGTGTGTGTGTGTGTGTGTGTGTGTGTGTGTGTGTGTGTGTGTGTGTGTGTGTGTGTGTGTGTGTGTGTGTGTGTGCGTGCGTGCGGACACATAGGCCTACGTGCGCCAAAAATGGGCCTATTCCGTGTCGGGCGAATCGATGGATCAATGGGCCTGCAGCAACACCCCAAAATGGTCTGTTTCCCACCCTCTCTCTCTCTCTCTCTCTCTCTCTCTGTACTGTCATTTTTTTTTTCTTCCAATTCAGAACATTTTTTTTGTCATCACGTATCATATTTCTCTCTCTCTCTCTCTCTCTCTCTCTCTCTCTCTCTCTTGTCCTGACATTTACTTTTTTTCTTCCAAGTCAGAACATTTTTTGTCATCACGTATCATATTTCTCTCTCTCTCTCTCTCTCTCTTTGTCCTGACATTCTACTTTTTTTTCTTCCTAAGTCTGAACATTTTTTTTGTCTTATCACGTATCATGATTATCATACTCTCTCTCTCTCTCTCTCTCTCTCTCTCTCTCTCTCTCTCTCTCTCTCTCTCTCTCTCTCTCTCTCTCTCTCTCTCTCTCATTAGTACTGTCTTTCTACTTATTTTTTTCTTCCTAAGTCTGTGAACATTTTTTTTGGGTCGCATCACATATCACATTTGTCGTACACACTTTCTCTCCCTCTCCCTCTCTCTCTCTCTCTCTCTCTCTCTCTCTCTCTCTCTCTCTCTCTCTCTCCCTGCCTAGTATCACATTCATGCCCCATTAGGTCCCTGCCCCATTAAAGACGTACCCGCCGAATCATACCATTTCCCTCCTTATTATCTTTCCTTCCCCTTTGCTGAACCCATTTCCCGCCTGCGCTGAAACGGCCCGGCAAATCTTTCTCCCTTTCCGACATCCTTCTTCCTATCTGTGTGTCTGTGGGGGATGAGGGGAGTGGGGAGGGGTGTGTGTCTGTGGGGAGGGAGGGGGGAAGGGGTGTGTGTGTCTGTCTCTCTCTCTCACACATACAAACACACATTTCTCCCTCCCCCCAACTCACACGTCATCCCTCCCCTCCCTCCCTCCCTTCCCCCATCTTCCCTCTCTCTCTCTCTCCCCCAAAGCCTATAGCACATAATAGCCAACACCTGGACACATTACATCAACCACCACGCACGCCTTCCCTCCTGACACCCTAACCAGCAGACCCACGCGTCGGTAATCACTCCTGAACGGCGATACTCACGTGGAAAATACACAAGCCGCCCCTCGAGCCTCAATGGAAAACGGTAGGCTTGGCGGGATGGGGCAATGGGCGCGGTGTTCCGAGGTGAGAGGGCGAGGATGTAATGGTGTGAGGGAGTGTGAATGTATTGGCACGAAGACTTTTTATGGGTGAAGGGATGCTTGATGGAGGGCCGGGCTGGGATGGGGTTGTACAGGAGGCGTGGGAGAGAGAGGGAGGGAGAGGGTGAGAGAATATTGGAGAGGAAGGGAAAGAGAAAGGATGAGGAGGAGTAGAGAGAAGAGGAGAAATGAAAGGCCTGGCTGGGATGGGGTTGTACAGGAGGCGTGGGAGAGAGAGGGATGGGGAGAGAAAGAGAGAGAGGGAGAGAATATTGGAGAGGAAGGGAAAGAGAAAGGATGAGGAGGAGTAGAGAGAATAGGAGAAATGAAAGGCCTGGCTGGGATGGGGTTGTACAGGAGGCGTGGGAGAGAGAGGGATGGGGAGAGAAAGAGAGAGAGGGAGGGAGAGAATATTAGAGAGGAAGGGAAAGAGAAAGGAGGAGGAGGAGTAGAGAGAATAGGAAAAATGAAAGGCCTGGCTGGGATGGGGTTGTACAGGAGGCGTGGGAGAGAGAGGGATGGGGAGAGAAAGAGAGAGAGGGAGGGAGAGAGGGAGAGAATATTGGAGAGGAAGGGAAAGAGAAAGGAGGAGGAGGAGAAAGAAAAGGAGAAATGAAAGGCCTGGCTGGGATGGGGTTGTACTGGAGGCGAAGGAGAGAAAGGGGGATGGGGAGAGAAAGAGAGAGGGAGGGAGAGAATATTGGAGAGGAAGGAAAGGAGAAAGGATGAGGAGGAGTAGAGAGAAAAGGAAAAATGAAAGGCCTGGCTGGGATGGGGTTGTACAGGAGGCGTGGGAGAGGGAGGGATGGGGAGAGAGAGAGAGAGAGAGAGAGAGGGAGAGAGGGAGAGGAAGGGAAAGAGAAAGGAGGAGGAGTAGAGAGAAAAGGAGAAATGAAAGGCCTGGCTGGGATGGGGTTGTACAGGAGGCGAGGGAGAGAAAGAGAGGGAGGGAGGGAGAGAGGGAGAGAATATTGGAGAGGAAGGAAAAGAGAAAGGATGAGGAGGAGTAGAGAGAAGAGGAGAAATGAAAGACACTGGAAAACGTGAGATCTAATGGAAGGAAGAGAGAGAGAGAGAGAGAGAGAGAGAGAGAGAGAGAGAGAGAGAGAGAGAGAGAGAGAGAGAGAGCGCAGGGAAAAATGACAGCACTTTATTTGAGCCCAAGTTAATTTATCAGTCACACACACTCGCGGTCAACCCTATTTAAAAGCGATTAGGAGCATGCGTTTCCCTCATTCCTCCCCCTTCCTGCCCTCGCCACCCTTGCCCTCCCATACACATCCTCCCTTCTCTCCTATCTCTCTCTCTCCCGTTGCCTCCATAATATACCTTTATCGACCCTTATTACAAGTTCGCCTTTCTTACATACCCTTCCCTTGCCCTTTCTATATTCCCTTCTCTTTTATAATACTTCCATATTACCTTTTTGGAGCCATATTACAAGTTATCCTGCCTTGGTCCTTTCTATCTTCCCTTGCCTTCCATAACTCTCTGATAACATAGCTTTCTGGAGCCATATTATACAAGCCTTTCCTTCCTTACACTCCTTCATAATACCTCTCTAGCTATATTACAAGTTCTTCCTTCCCTATACATCCTTCCTTGGCCCTCTCTATCTTCCCTTGCCTTCCATAACTCTCTGATAACATAGCTTTCTGGAGCCATATTATACAAGCCTTTCCTTCCTTACACTCCTTCATAATACCTCTCTAGAGCTATATTACAAGTTCTTCCTTCCCTATACATCCTTCCTTGGCCCTTTCTATCTCCCTTTGCCTTCCATAACTCTCTAGTCCGTCTTTACATTCCTATCTAGACCCATATTACAAGCTCTCCCTTCACTGTCCACTCCCTCATTGCCCTCCTGTCTCCCCTTGCCTTCCATAACTCTCTATTGCGTCTTTACATTCCTATCTAGACCCATATTACAAGCTCTCCCTTCCCTGTCCACTCCCTCATTGCCCTCCTGTCTCCCCTTGCCTTCCATAACTCTCCGGAGCGTCTTAACTCACCTATCTCGGCCCATATCACAAGCTCTCCCTTCCCTGACCACACCCTTGAGACCAGTTCCAGCAATACCAGTCAGCCAGCGACCGTATTCTTGCACATTTTTCGAGGCCTGCACACTCACTTTGATCAGGCTTTCGTTTGTTGTGGGTGTGTTTCCAAGGGCAAGGGTAGTTTTAAGCCTGGTGATGGTTTGACAAGGCTAGACCCATATTACAAGTTCTCCTTCCGTACATACCCTTCCCTTGCCCTTTCCATCTTCCCTTCTCTATCATAACACTTCCAAGGTACCTTTCTAGAGCCATATTACAGTTCTCCTTCCTTAAATACCCTTCCCTTGCCCTTTCTATCTTCCCTTCTCTGTCATAACACTTCCAAGGTACCTTTCTAGACCCATATTACAAGTTCTCCTTCCTTAAATACCCTTCCCTTGCCCTTTCCATCTTCCCTTCTCTATCATATCATTACAAGTTCTTCCTTTCCTGTATATCCGTGAATGTGAAAACTACTCATGGGAACTCGACTGGACTCTTTTGCGACCTTGGGAAATGGTGGTTGTGAGGGCTGAAAGTGTCTATGGGCCATTCTTATCTTCCCTCATCTCCCGCTGATCTCCTCCTCCTCCTTTTGATATGCAAGATAATCACGCTGTTATGTCTGCTATCTCCACTTACATCATCACCGCCACCATCATCACCACCACCACCATCATCACCACCACCACCACCATCATCACCAGAGCCACACCCTCCTCTTCCTTCTTCATCCTCTTTCGCCTCCTCCTTCAGCCACACCCTCCTCTTCCTTCTTCATCCTCTTTCGCCTCCTCCTTCAGCCACACCCTCCTCTTCCTTCTTCTTCCTCTTTCACCTCCTCCTTCTTTTTCTTCTTCCTCTTCCTCTTCCCACCATTACCATGCACTTCCTCCTCTTCTTCCTTATTCTTCCTCTTTCTTCCTCCAACAGTTCCACCCCTCTTCCTTCTTCCATCATTTCTCTCCTCTTCTTCTTCTTCCACCAGTTCCACCTCCTCCTCCTCCTCCTCCTCCTCCTTCTGATAGTCAAGTTGATCATCCTATTATTTTCCCTATCACCACCCACACCACCACCACTACCACCACACTACCACCACCACCACCACCACCACCAATACCACCTTCCCCGCCAGCGTTTCCATTATTGCTCCCATTTCCAGCGGCGCGTCGCCATATGTCTCGCTCGCGGTGATGGGGAATAGATTGAGGGTGAAGGGGGAGGTGAGGGGAAGCCTTAATAGATAATGTAACAAGGGGAGAGGAGGGGAGGGGAGAAGGGGAGGATGGGGAGAGTATATGTAAGGGGAGGAGAGGAAAAGAGGATGGTTCTAAATATATAATGTGGAAGGGAAGGGAAGGGAAGGAATAGAGAGGAAGGAAGGAAAGAGAAGGATGGGAAGAGAAGGAAAGGAAAGGAAGGGAAGGGAAGGAAAGGGAAGAGAAGGAAAGGGAAGGAAAGGGAAGGGAAGGGAAGGGAAGGGAAGAGAAGGAGAAGGAAGAGAAAAAAAGGGAAAAGAAAGAAAGGGAAAGGAAGGGAAGAGAAGGAAAGGGAAGAGAAGGGAAGGGAAGGGGAAAAGGAGGAAACGGAGGAAAAGAGGAAAGATAGGAGAAAGAATAAGGAGGAAGGAAGAGGATAGACGGTAAAGGAAAGAGGGAATGGAGGAAAGGAAAGGAATGATAACAGAAAAAAAACACGAGGAAAAGCAAGGACGAAAGGGGGAGAGAAAGAAAGGGGAACAGGAGAGGAAAAAAGAAGAGGAAATAGGAAAAAGGGGAAAGAAAGGAGGAAGGAAGAGAAGGAAGGGAGAAGGAGAAGAAACGAAGGAAAGAAAGGAAAAAAATGAGAAAGTAAAAAGAAAGGAAGAGAAGGAAGGGAGAAGGAGAAGAAACGAAGGAAAGAAAGGGAAAAAAATGAGAAAGTAAAAAGAAAGGAAGAGAAGGAAAGGGAAAAAAAGGAGAGGAAACGGAGAGAAAGGAGATAAGAAAAATATAGAATAAGGAGGAAGGAAGAGGAGGGAAAAGGGAGAGAGGGAGGTAAAGTGAGAGGGAGGGAGAGAGGGAGGGAGGGAAATAGATAATGTAGGAAGTAATCAATAGATGTTACACTATTACTGACCGTGTGTGTGTGTGTGTGTGTGTGTGTGTGTGTACATGTGTGTGTGTGTGTGTGTGTGTGTGTGTACATGTGTGTGTGTGTGTGTGTGTGTGTGTGTGTGTGTGTGTGTGTGTGTGTGTGTGTGTGTGTGTGTGTGTGTGTGTGTGTGTGTGTGTGTGTGTGTGTGTGTGTGTACATGTGTGTGTGTGTGTGTGTGTGTGTGTGTGTGTGTAATCGTGCTAAATGAATACTACTGACCAATGTGAGAGAGAGAGAGAGAGAGAGAGAGAGAGAGAGAGAGAGAGAGAGAGAGAGAGAGAGAGAGAGAGAGAGAGAGAGAGAGAGAGAGAGAGAGAGAGAGAGAGAGAGAGAGAGAGAGAGAGAGAGAGAGAGATAATTTACATAGATTTACATAGAAAATCAGACCACACAGACCCCATGGTCCAGACTTGGTGGTCTGTCCTTAAACCTAAGTGATTTTACATTAATCAGAAGACTCCAAAACGTTGCATTTCTACTCTAGTTGATATTAAGTTGAAGGAAGTGACGGTCGAGCTTATTTTTGAAGGAGTCAATCGTGTTACACTGGACCACTGACGGTGGAAGCTTATTCCATTCTCGCACTACAACGTTGGTGAAGAAAAATTTGGTGCAATCTGAAATTACTTGTCTACATCTGAGTTTTACGCCATTGTTCCTCGTGCGCAGACTGTCATCGATCATAAACAATGTTGATCTGTCTACATTCGTGAAACCATTAAGTATTTTAAAACATTCGATCAATTTTCCTCGGAGGCGACGTTTCTCAAGAGAGAACATGTTAAGGATAGAAAGCCTTTCTTCGTAGGATTTGTTGCGCAAGGAAGGGATCATTTTCGTTGCCCGACGCTGAACACCTTCTAATTTAGCAATATCCTTTGCATGGTGTGGGTAAAAAAACTGTACCGCATATTCCAAGTGGGGTCTGACTAAACTGTTGTAGAGCGAGTATTACATCTTTATTCTTGAATACAAAGTTTCTTTAATGAAGCCCAACATTCTGTTCGCTTTATTTGCTGCATCGATGCATTGCTGTGAGAATTTGAGGTTTGACGCGATTTTGACCCCAAGTCTTTGACGCATTGAACGCTTTTGAGTTTAACGCCGCGCATTTCGTATTCGAACTTCTTATTCCTCGTTCCAACTTGAAGGACCTGGCACTTGTCTATGTTAAAGGCATCTCCCATCTATCCGACAATTTTGTGCAAATCCTCTTGGAGGCTTTGCCTGTCTTCGTCAGTGAGAACCGAGTTACCAATCTTTGTGTCGTCTGCAAATTTACTAATGCGGTTATTGAGTCCAACATCCACGTCGTTGATGTAAATAATGAAGAGCACTGGGCCAAGGACCGAGCCCTGAGGGACGCCACTAGTGACAGGCGCCCACTCTGAGTTAAATCCGTCAATCACTACTCTTTGTTGTCTGTTGCTCAACCAATTCGCGATCCATTGGTTTACTTGACCGTCAATACCTATTTGCTTTAATTTGTAAAGAAATTTATGATGCGGGACTTTATCAAACGCTTTCTGGAAATCAAGATAGACTACGTCCAGTGATTTGGTTACGTCATAAACTGTGAAGAGGTCGTTATAAAAGGTTAATAGGTTTGATAGGCAGGATCTTTTGTTTCGGAAGCCATGCTGTGAGTCCCCAATCAATGAGTGGCTTTCAAGGTAACTCACAATTTTGTCTCTAATTATGCCCTCAAGTAGCTACCCACAACCGAAGTTAGACTAATGGGCCTGTAATTACCTGGTACTTTTTGTCTCCTTTCTTGAAAATCGGTGTCACGTTAGCCTTTTTCCAATCTGAAGGGACGATGCCTTGTCGCAAGGACATATTGAATACGGTTGTGAGGGAGGAGAGTATTTCGCTCTTTGTTTCTTTCAGCAGAGTTGGATATACTTTGTCAGGTCCAGGACTTTTATTTGTTTTAAGTGAATGGAGAGCTTTAAGGACTTCATCAGTTGTTATTTCAAAATTAGGCAATGCATGCTCGAGATTTACAATAGTACTGGTGTTGGTGGTAGCGAGAGGAAGACTGTTATATTAAACACCGAGGAAAAGTAATTGTTTAAGAGGTTTGCAATGTGTTGGCTGTCAGTCACTAGTGCACCGTCGCTGTTTGTTAAAGGTCCAATACCACTTTTGATCGCCTTTCTGTTGTTTATGTAACTGAATAAAGATTTCGGGTTATTTTTACAGTTGGCTGCAATATTTTCTTCATATCTACGCTTTGCCTGACCTACTAGTCTTTTTACTCGTCGCCTGGCATCATTATAGAGTCTAATGTTCTCGGGCGTGCTTTGTTCTTTCTTTAACCTGTAAAACAATTTTCTCTCATTGACTGATTGTTTAATTTCGCTATTAAACCACGGTGGGCTTTAATTAGTGTTAATTCTCTTCTCGCACAAGGGAGAGAGATAGAGAGAGAGAGAGAGAGAGAGAGAGAGAGAGAGAGAGAGAGAGAGAGAGAGAGAATAAAGCAAGCAGTTCTCCACAAAGTAAGGAGGGAGGAAGGGATAGAGGAAGGAAGGAAGGAGGGAAGGAAGGAAAGAAGGAAGGGAGGGAGGAAGGGAGAGAGGAAGGAAGGAAGGAAGAAAGATAGGGAGGAAGGGAGAGAGGAAGGAAGGAAGGAAGGAAGGAAGGAAGGGAGGGAGGGAGGGAGAGAGGAAGGAAGGAAGGAAGGAAGGAAGGAAGGAAGGAAGGGAGGGAGGGAGGAAGGAAGGAAGGAAGGGAGGGAGGGAGGGAGGGAGGAAGGAAGGAAGGAAGGGAGGAGGAGGAGTGCATGCGTGCAGTTCTCTAATCTTCCCTTCCTTCCTTTCTCTCTCTCTCTCTCTCTCTCTCTTTTCCCTTCCCTTTCCTCCCCCTCTTCGTCAGCCCCCTCTCCTTCCCTTTCCTCCCCTTCCCTCCCTTCCCTCCCTTTCCCATTCCGTCAGCTCCCTCTATCTACTCCCTTCCCTTCCTCCCCTTCCCTCCCTTTCTTCTGTACCTCTCCTCCCTTAACTCCACCCCTTCCCCTCTATTCCCCTCCCCTTCACTTCCGTCCCTCTCCCTCAACGCCCCCTCCCTTCCCTTTCCTATCTCCTAACCCCCCTTCCCTTCTCTCCCTTTCTCCTCCCTTCCCTTCCCTTCCCTCACTTCCCTTCACTCCACCCCTTCAGTTCCCTCCCCTTCCCTCTCTTTCCACTCTCCTCTCCACCTCCCTTTCCCTCTTCCATCCTCTCCCTTCCCTTACCTAACCCCCCTTCCTTTCCCTCCCATACTGTCCTTCCTCCTTTCCCCTCTTCGTCAGCCCTATTCCCCCTCTTCCTCCCTCCCCCCCCTCTTTGTCAGCTCACGCGGGAAAGAGGACGCGGCGCCAGAATACTGAAGTGCGAGACTCTTCGTTAGTATTCCTGCAGCGGGGCGGAGGGACGGAAGAGCCGCGGAGGGAAGACCAGGCGACGGGCGGAGGCACTGGCGAAACGGAGAGAAGGAGGGAAGAGACACTAACGAAGGAGAGAAAAGAAAACGAAGAGGAATTGGAGAGAGGAGGCGAAGGGAAGGAGGGAAGACCAGGGCGACGGAGGGAGGCATTTGGCGAAACGAAGAGAGGAGAGGGGAGGAGGAGGAGGGAAGGAGAGAAAACGAAGAGGTATTGGAGAGAGGAAGAGAAAGGAAACAGAGAAGAGGAGAGAGGAGGCGAAGGGAACGAGAGAAGGAGAGAAAACGAAGCGACAAACGTAGATATTGGAGAGAGGAGGGAAGAGGAGAGAGGAAGAGAAAGGAAGCAGGGAAGGGGAGAGAGGAGGCGAAGGGTAAGAGAGAGGGTAGGAGAGAGCCATTGGAAAGAGGAGGGAAGAGGAGAGAGGGTATAGGGAGGGACGGAGGGAGGAGAGGAAACGATGCGACGAACGGAGAGGTATTGGAGAGAGGAGGGAAGAGG
>NC_066517.1:703409-723409 GCF_024679095.1 Eriocheir sinensis
CAGTTCAAAACTTTACCCTCTACTCCGTGAGCCTGCAACTTTGTTGCATCGCTTCGCTTGAAAGGGCAGGCCGTTGTTTCTAGTTCTTGAGTTGGTCTGTAGCTCAAAGAGCTTGGAGTGGTCGACGTTACTCAAGTTCTTTAGGTACTTAAAGACCTGAATCATATCCCCCCGCAGGCGTCTCTCTTCCAGCGTGAAGAGGTTAAGTCGCCTGAGTCGTTCTTCATACGGCAGGGCTCTCAAGGGTGGAATCATCTTTGTAGCGCGTCGCTGGATTCTTTCTAATAATTCAATGTCTTTTCTGTAATTAGGGGACCAGAATTGTACCGCATACTCGAGGTGAGGTCTTACCATTGAGTTATATAAGGATAACATTACTTCCGGCGTCTTATATTCGACGTTTCTTGATATAACCCCGAGCATAGTGTTGGCTTTGTTATAGGCTTTTTCACAGTGTTTTGCGTGTTTTAGGTCACTGCTGATAGTGACGCCATGATCAGATTCCTCCTGCACGACCTGCAGAGGATTCCCACGCGTGTTGTATGAATGGTTGCTGTTTCTGGAACCAAAGTGCATGACTTTGCATTTGTCAACGTTGAACGACATTTGCCACTTTTCGGACCACTGGATGGTCTGGTCAAGGTCCTTTTGGATGACTTCACAGTCGTGAGGGCCCTCCGCCCACTTTAGTGTCGTCCGCAAACTTTGAAAGGGAGGATTTCAATCCCGCTTCCAAGTCATTGATGCATAAGATAAAGAGAATGGGTCTCAGCACCGACCCCTGGGGCACCCCACTGATGACTGGCAGCCACTCAGAAGCCTGCCCGTTGAGTAAGGAGAAGGAGGAGAAGGAGGTGGAGGAGGAAGAGGAGGAGGTTAGTGTTAGTGGCAGTGTTTCCCCTCCTACTCCCGCTTTGTCTGTCACCCTCCGCCTCAACATCCTTCCTCTCTCCGCCTTTGTTTCTCATGAGTCGAGAAGACGGAGTCACGCAGGACGGGAGGCGGGGGAGGTGACGGAGGACAGCAAGGGGTGGGTGGGGGCAGCAGGGAGGTGGGGGGAGGGAAGGAAGGGCGGAGTAGCAGCAATAGTTGGGAGTGTTAATGAAAGTGTCTAATTCGACCTCTCTCTCACACCCTCTCAGGCACCATCTCTTCGTCTTTCTCAGCGGGAGTGTGTGTATGTGTGAGGGAGGGGAAGGAAGGGCCGAGTAGCAGCAGTAGTTAGGAGTGTTAGTGGCGGCAGTGTCCCTTTCCCCTTCACTCTCTCTGTCTCTCACCCTCCTTTCCTTCGTCTTTCTTTCTCAGGGAGGTGTGTGGTGGGGGAGGCAGTGGGGAAGGGAAGGAAAGGCTGAGAGTAGTTAGGAGTGTTAGCGGCAGTGTCCCCTACCCCTTCTCTTTCTGTCTCTCACCCTCCTTTCCTTCGTCTTTCTTTCTCAGCGAGGGTGGTGGGGGAAGGAAGGGCCGAGAGTAGTTAGGAGTGTTAGCGGCAGTGTCCCCTACCCCTTCTCTTTCTGTCTGATCCTCCTTTCCTTCGTCTTTCTTTCTCAGGGAGGGTGGTGGGGGAAGGAAGGGCCGAGAGTAGTTAGGAGTGTTAGCGACAGTGTCCCCTTCCCGCCAGCCGCTTCTCTTAATCAGCGGGTGATTAAAACTTGTCTCTCGCCGGCGACCACGCGGCAAACTTTGAGCGTCCAGACATAGAGAGGGAGAGGGGGAGAGAGGGAGAGGGAGGGAGGGAAGGAGAGAGGGACACAGAGAAAGAAAGAGAAAGACAAAGTAGAATTATTATGAAAGTAAGGAGATAAACATAGATAAGAGATAGATAGATAAATAGATAGATAGATAGATAGATAGAGATAGATAGAAATATAGAAAGAAAGAAAGAATGAAAGACAGAGAAAAGAAAGTAGAATTAATATGGTAGTAAGAAGAGAGAGAGAGAGAGAGAGAGAGAGATAGAGAGAGAGAGAGAGAGAGAGAGAGAGCTCTCTCTCTCTCTCTCTCTCTCTCCCAAGCTATTAGATATCTATTTTCTGTCTTTTCTCTCATCTATCATCTTCAACCACCACCGCAATCACCTCCTCCTCCTCCTCCTCCTCCTCCTCCTCCTCCTCCTTCTCCTTCTCCTCTTCCTCCTTATCATCATCCTTCTTCTTCTTCTCATCCTCCCTCTCCTCATTTTCATCCTCCTTCACCTCCTCCTCTTCTTCCTTCTCCTCATTATTCTCCTTTTTCTCTTCTAACTTCCTCCTCCTCCACCTCCTCCTCCTCCTCCTCCTCCTTTGTATCGGCTTCCGCGCCTCGGACTCGCATCTGCCATTAGCTCGCCTTAAGGATATTTTTCCCTTACTTTCTTTCCTTCGTCTCCTCTTATTGGCTGAACTCCGCACAAAACTCTCCGCCCATTGGCTCCTTCCGCTAACAGGGGTAAGTAGATTGCCGGAGGGGGGCCAAGGGGGGGGGTTGAGGGGGGTAAGCCTTCTACTTATGGGGGTTAAGACTGTTGAAAGGGGATGGAGGTTAAGGGGAAAGGGAGGGTTGAGGGAAGGTGATGAGAAAATAGGTTTGTAATAATAATAATAAAAACGAAGAATAAGAAGAACAAGAACGATAACAAAAAGAATAGTCGTAGTAGTAGTAGTAGTAGTAGTAGTAGTAGTAGTAGTAGTAGTAATAGTAGTAGTAGTAGTAGTATTAGTAGTAGAAGTAATAGTGGTAATAATAATAACAGTAGTAGTAATAATAATAATAATAATAATAATAATAATAATAATAATAATAATAATAATAATAATAATAATAATAATAATAATAATAATAATAATAATAATAATAATAATAATAATAATAAAGGAAGAAGGAAAGAGGAAATATATGTTTGAGGGTACAAGTTCGAAAGGGGGTTGAAAATTCTCTCTCTCTCTCTCTCTCTCTCTCTCTCTCTCTCAACAAATTTCCTCCTCACACAGAAGTATTTTTCTTTCAAACTTTGGCTTTATTTTTTTCCTCACCAAGCGCTACTTTCCTCCTCCTCTTCTTCTTCTTCTTCTTCTTCTTCTTCTTCTTCTTCTTCTTCTTCCTCCTCCTCCTCCTCCTCCTCCTCCTCTTTTTCCACTTCCTCATATTTTTCTTCTAAACTTCCAATCTTAATATATTTCATCGCTGGCCTATCTTCTTCCTCCTCCTCCCCCTCCTCCTCCTCCTCCTCTTCCTCCTCCTCCTTCGCTTTCTTTTCCTTCCTCTCCTTAAAACTCTTTCCTTAAATTTGATTACTTTCCCATTGGCTTATTTTTTTCACCTTTTTTCATATTCTCTCCCAAGTCTCCGCACACACACACACACACACACACACACACACACACACACACACACACACACACACACACGGCAAACACTCCTAATGACTCCTTTGTATACGAGTTAGTGAAGGGCCGCCACCAGTCCAGTTGTTGTCGTTTTTGTTGTTGTTGTTTTTTCTTCTAAACTGTTGCGTCATTGTGATTCAAATGGAAGGAAAAAAAAAAGATACAGACTCACGATGGAGCACACACACACACACACACACACACACACACACACACACACACACACACAAACTTTCACTCGTAAAATTGACAAATATTTTCACTTTAAGGACCGAAACACACACACACACACACACACACACACACACACACACACACACACACACACACACACACACACACACAGTCAGGAAAAAACAAAATACATTGATATCTCCTCCTCTTCCTCCTCCTCCTCCTCGTCCTCCTCTTCTTCTTTCCTTCTTTTTTTTTTCTTTCTGTCTTCTTATCACATCATCATCAACACAACCATCATCATCTATCAATCCTCCTCCTCCTCCTCCTCCTCCTCCTTATCCGCCTCCCATCCATTTTCATCACTAAAGATTGTGAAAATTGAATTATAAGAAGAAAGGTTAATGAGAGAGAGAGAGAGAGAGAGAGAGAGAGAGAGAGAGAGAGAGAGAGAGAGAGAGAGAGAGAGAGAGAGAGAGAGAGAGAGAGAGAGAGAGAGAGAGAGAGAGAGAGAGAGAGAGAGAGAGAGAGTAATTAAGTGAGCTGTTTGAGCCTGATTGGAAGATGCTCTCCTTGTTTTTTATCATAATTATCTTAAGCATTTTCCTTCCTTCCTTCTCTCCTTCTTCTTCCTTCTTTTGTTTCTTCTTCTACATCGTTCTCGTCTCCTCCTTTTCTTCTCTTCTTCCTTTCTTCCTTACTATATTCCTCAGCCTCTTCCTTCCTCCCATCTTCTTCTTCTTCTTCTTCTTCTTCTTCCTTCTTTCGTTTCCTCTCCCATATCGTTCTTGTCTCCTCCTTTTCTTTTCTTCCTTCTTCCTTCCTTACTGTATTCCTCAGCCTCTTCCTTCCCTCCTTCCTTCCTTCTTCTCCCTTTCTCTATTCCTTATTCCGTTTCCTCTCCGTCATCGATTTTCTCTCCTCCTACCTTTTTTTCTCAGCATCTTCTTTCCTTGCTTCTTTTCTTCTTCTCCTTCTCTCTTTTCTTTATTCCGTTTCCTCTCCGTCATCGATTTTCTCTCCTCCTCTTCTCTCGTCCTTCCTGTCTTCCTTCAGCATCTTCCTTCCTCGTTTCTTTGGTCCTTCTTCTCCCTTCCTCTGTTCCTTATCTCCTTTCCTATCCATCATCTTTTTTCTCTCTTCCTTACTTTCTTCGTTCCTACATTCCGCAGAATCTTCCTTCCTTGTTTCTTTCCTTCCTCTTCTTCTCCTTTCCTCTATTTTTTTGTCTCAAGTTCTCTCCGTCATCGATCTTCTCACTCTTCATTCCTTTCCTCCATTCATAACATTCCTTCCTTCTTCCTCTCGCTGCTTTACGATATAGTCACTTTTTGTCCCTTATATTTCCCTTCCAGGGGTCAGTGCTGGGCCTATACTCTTTATTATATATATCAACGACCAAGAACTAGGATTAAAATCCACACTTTCTAAATTTGCCGACGGCACCAAGGTGGGAGGGAAGGCCCTCACAACAGCAGACTACGAAATAATCCAGAGACTTGGACCAGATCACTCAGTGGTCGGAAAAGTGGCTGATGTCCTTCAACACTACCAAATGTAAAGTAATGCACATCGGGTCCAGAAACAGCAACCACACATACCACATGGGTGGCGAACCACTACAGGCACTGCAGAAGGAAAAAGACCTCGGGGTCACTATCAGCAGTGACCTGAAACACGCAAAACACTGCAAGTCCCCCTGCAAGAAAGCCAATACTATGCTCGGGTTCATAGCGAGGAACTTGGAATACAAAACGCCGGGAGTTGTGTTAACCTTTTACAATTCTCTGGTAAGACCGCACCTGGAATACGCCGTGCAGTTCTGATGGTCTCCAAACTATAAGAAAGACAGGGAATTACTCGAGAGAGTACAGCGACTTGCTAGGAAAATGATACCATCATTGAGAACACAACCTTACGAAGTACGACTCAAGCGACTCACGGCGGAATTTATAGTGAAGCTCTTCCCTCTTCGTCGAAGCGTCGCTTAGAGAGTGTTCCCGTGAAGAGATATTATCAAACGCTACTTTCTCTTCCCCCTTCGAAGCAATCTTTCCGTGTAGTGTTGGTACTACTGCAAATCAAACAAACGTTGAAAACCGAAACATTAATGCATTTTAGGTACATTTCTATAATGGAAAATATTGTGTGGCAAATACTTATGTAAGCAGTGCTTGATACAGTGACGTACACTATATATAGCAGAAAATTTACATTGATGGGTTTAATTGGTTGATACCCGTGGCGATGTTCGCTTCGCTCTCATCTCGTCCCGTTACCTGTGGGCGGAGCTTAGGAGACCTCGTTAGAATAAACTGTTTTTATTTTCTTTATTTTCCTCCTGTTCCATGAGACATCTCTTTCTCCCTTCGTTATTTCTCCCTTGTAAATATATTTTTAACTAGCTTTAGAGCTCCTATCAGTGGGTGGAAAAATATCATCTTTGTTGCTGAGCTTTGCTTAAGCTCCACCCACAGGTGACGTCACGAGTTTGGAGATTGGCTGTGGGAAGCCAAGCACGGAGCACCACATAGCACCACATATTCATACAGACTTGTGAAACACGCGCCCGGAGTCCGAAGCCTAGCTGTCAGTCCGTCACTTTTAAATTCGTCCCAGTAATCTTCATGCATATGGTTTGAAGTGCCAACTCAAAAAAGAGAACTGTTGTGAATAGTTGAGTCTGAAGGGCGGGGCGTGTTGGCTGGGAGGTGCGTTCCAGTGTTGGCTTAAATTATCATAGGAACCGTGAAGTCATGAATAAACAAAAAAAAAAAAAATAATGTTTCTCGCATTGTATGACTTTTTATATAAGGCCTAGAAAATTTAAATTGTTCTTATACCCAATTGATAATACAGGATCATGGAAAAATTTTGCAATAAAGCATTAAATGTGCGAAGATATTAGCGAAGAGCGGGCCTTCACCTCCTCTTCGTCAAGAGAGGAAATTAGTTCATTTCTTTCCCGCTCGCCGCTTCGCGCGCTGCATCAAAGACACTCCTCGTCACTGAGAATACCATTTGGTCCACGATGTCTCGTTTCCTCGCGGGAAGGGGGAAGACATAGATTGAGAATTCCAGCGTCACCCTCTTCACGCTGGAAAAAAGACGAGTGCGGGGAGACCTGATACAAGTCTTCAAGTACCTGAACAAGTTCAGCAGCGTTGGTCACTCCAAACTCTTCACGCTACAAACTAACCGCGAACAAGAAACAACGGTAAAACTATTCAAGCCAAGCGATGCTTTACGGATATCGGCAGGAGTTATTTTTCGAACAGAGTCGTCCGCCACTGGAACAGCCTTCCTGCAGGAGTGGTTAGTGCGGAAACAATCAACTCCTTCAAGAATCGCATTGACCGTCACTTTGTTGCTTCGAGAGTGAACTAAACGTATCCACGAGCACGTTCAGTAGTGCTTTAATCCTTTCCTCAGGTAACTCCTGTGGCTGACGGATTGATTAAATCACTGAGAGCAGGCAGACTCGCAATGAGCCAATAGGCTTTCTGCTGCCTGCTCGTCCATGTTTCCATGTTTCCTTCATAGCATCTCCCTTTCCCTTCCTTCATACTCCTTCCTAATTCCATTTTCACTTTTACTCGCCTTTTTGCTTTTCACTAACTTTCTTTACTCGCATACAGAACGTAGAACGAGAGAGAGAGAGAGAGAGAGAGAGAGAGAGAGAGAGAGAGAGAGAGAGAGAGAGAGAGAGAGAGAGAGAGAGAGAGAGAGAGAGAGAGAGAGAGAGAGAGAGAGAGAGAGAGAGAGAGAGAGAGAGAGAGAGAGAGAGAGAGAGAGAGAGAGAGAGAGAGAGAGAGAGAGAGATCGCCCTTCCTATCCCTTCGCCTCAAATCTCCCTTTCTCTCTCCATCCTCATTATCGCAGAACAGAAAAAAAGATAGATAGATATAGATATAATAACAGAAAGACACACACACACACACACAGATTTAGGGGTCTTAGTGAGCTCTGATCTCCGTCCAAGGGCACAATGCATCCAAGCTAGAAATCGAGCAAATAGGGTACTGGGATTTATTTCAAGGAGCGTAAGCAACAGAAGCCCCGAAGTCTTCCTCAAACTATATTTAGCATTAGTTAGACCTCATCTTGACTATGCGGTTCAGTTCTGGTCACCCTACTATAGAATGGATATCAAAATGTTAGAATCGGTGCAGAGGAGGATGACTAAGATGATTCAGGGGTTGAGAAACTTGCCATACGAGGAAAGACTCAAACAGTTAAACTTGCATTCTCTAGAAAGGCGAAGGGTGCGTGGAGACATGATCGAGGTTTATAAATGGATGAAGGGCTTTAATAAGGGAGACATTCATAAGGTTTTGTTGGTAAGAGAACCGGGTAGGACACGAAGTAATGGGTTTAAACTGGATAAATTCAGATTCAACAGGGACATAGGCAAAAATTGGTTTACTAACAGGGTGGTGGATGAGTGGAATAGGCTTAGCAGTCATGTGGTGAGTGCCAACACAATTGTCACATTCAAAAATAGACTAGATAAATTCATGGACAGCGATATTAGGTGGGGTTAGATACACGGGAGCTTAGGGTCAAAGGAGTTGCCTTGTATAGGCCTACCGGCCTCTTGTAGACTCCTGCGTTCTTATGTTCTTATGTTCTTATGTACACACATACACACACACAGACAGAAAGGGCAAAACAAAAGCAGCTTGCCGTTGAGTGACCTCGCATCAGCCGTAAAGGGAGGAGCTGCAGTTAAGCCTTTGAGACGGGCGGGCGAGCTGCCTTTAATGGAGATAACTTTGCTAATCTTGACGCTAAGTTTTCCTCGAGCCAATCACTAACACAAACTGAGAGCCAGGCCAGAACTTGTATATGCCTGTCTCTCTCTCTCTCTCTCTCTCTCTCTCTGTCTCTCTCTCTCTCTTCTTTCCTCCTCTCTCTCTCTCTCTCTCTCTCTCTTCTTTCCTCTTCTCTCCTCCTCTCTCTCTCTCTCTCTCTCTCTCTCTCTTCTTTCCTCCTCTCTCTCTCCCTCTCTCTCTCTCTCTCTCTCTCTCTCTCTCTCTCTCATTCTTCATCCCATTCTTCCTTCCTTACCCTCTACTCCTTTCCCTTTCTTCCTTCCTCTCTTCTCTCTCTCTCTCTCTCTCTCTGATGGGGAAGTTAAGCCAAGAATTGATCGAGTTAATTGTCTTGTTGTGAGAGAGAGAGAGAGAGAGAGAGAGAGAGAGAGAGAGAGAGAGAGAGAGAGAGAGAGAGAGAGAGAGAGAGAGAGAGAGAGAGAGAACGTGGAGGAGCATGCAAGAGACGGATTATCTCTCTCTCTCTTCTCTCTCTCTCTCTCTCTCTCTCTCTCTCTCTCTCTCTCTCCTTCTTCCTCAATATCTCACAATCTTCGCTTTAAGACCACATTCCCTCTCCTCCTCCTCCTCCTCCTCCTCCTCCTCCTTACACTCCCCTTCATTTTCCTCTTACCCTCTCCCTTCCTATCCCTTCATCGTCCTCTTAATTCCCCTCACGCCTCCTCCTCCTCCTCCTCCTCCTCCTCCTCCTCCCTGGTTTATATATCTCCATTCTTCAGGTTGTTTACAGACCTGACACTTGCTCAATATCAGAACAGCTATGTAGGGAGGGAGAGAGGGAGGGAGGGAGGAAGAAATAAAGGGAGGGAGAGAGAAATATGGAGAGGGTGTGAGGGCAGAAGAAGAGGGACTGGGAGGGGAAGAAAGAAGGGAGGAGAAAGATGAAAAGGGAGAGAGGAGGAAGAGGAAGTGAGGGAGGAAGGATGGAAAGGGGAAGAGGGAGGAAAGAAAAAGAGGAACATTTAAGAGGGGAAGGAAAGAGGAAGAGGAGGACTAGAAGGGAAGGAGGAGGAAGGAAGAGGAATAAGAGGGAGGAGAAGAGGGAGGATGTAACAACTGAGAACGAACACACACACACACACACACACAAGCGAAAACAAACACACACACGCACACACAAACGAAAACAAACACACACAAGCACACACGCACGCACGCACGCTTAATCCCAAGGAAAATAGTGATAAATATTCGTGACAAACTTATGTGAGCCTTGCCTAAGCCTGCACACACACACACACACACACACACACACACACACACACACACGGACTCTCTCTCTCTCTCTCTCTCTCTCTCTCTCTCTCTCTCTCTCTCTCTCTCTCTCTCTCTCTTGGTCTTCCCTCCTTACGTCACTATATTTCTGTTTTCTAGTTTAAATTATCGGTCTCTCTCTCTCTCTCTCTCTCTCTCTCTCTCTCTCTCTCTCTCTCTCTCTCTCTCTCTCTCTCCATAAGTCGCAGGTAGTGGAGGAGGTAATCAGACCAGCCACTTCTCCTCCGCCTCTCCATCTCCCTCCATCACCTCGCCCCTACAGGTGGAAGAAGGAGGAGGAGGAGGAGGAGGAGGTAAGACAGGGCAGGAAGGGATGTAAGGAAGGAGTGGAGAGGGAATCTGAAAGGAGGAGAGAAGAGAGGGGAGAGAAAGGAAGAGAGAAGAGAGGGGAGAGAAAGGAGAGAAGAGGGAGAGAAAGGAGAGAAGAGGGAGAGAAAAGAGAGAAGAGGGAGAGAAAGGAGAGAAGAGGGAGAGAAAGGAGAGAAGAGGGAGAGAAAGGAGAGAAGAGGGAGAGAAAGGAGAGAAGAGGGAGAGAAAGGAGAGAAGAGGGAGAGAAAAGAGAGAAGAGGGAGAGAAAGGAGAGAAGAGGAGAGAAAGGAAGTGACACGAGAGGGGAGAGAAAGGCAGAGAAGAGAGGGGAGAGAAAGGAAGAGAGAAGAGAGGGGAGAGAAAGGAAGAGAAGAGAGGGGAGAGAAAGGAAGAGAGAAGAGAGGGGAGAGAAAGGAAGAGAAGGGAGAGAAAGGAAGAGAGAAGAGAGGGGAGAGAAAGGAAGAGAAGGGAGAGAAAGGAGGAGAGAAGAGAGGGGAGAGAAAGGAAGAGAAGAGAAGGAGAGAGGGGAGAGAAGAGAAGAGGAAGAGTGGAGAGAAAGGAAGAGAGAAGAGAGGGGAGAGAAAGGAAGAGAGAAGAGAGGGGAGAGAAAGGAAGAGAGAAGAGAGGGGAGAGAAAGGAAGAGAGAAGAGAGGGGAGAGAAAGGAAGAGAGAAGAGAGGGGAGAGAAAGGAAGAGAAGAGAGAAGAGAGGAAGAGAGGAGAAAGGAAGAGAAGAGAGGAAGAGAAGGGAAGAGAGAAGAGAGGGGAGAGAAAGGAAGAGAGGGGAGAGAAAGGAAGAAAAGAGAGGGGAGAGAAAGGAAGAGAGGGGAGAGAAAGGAAGAGAGAAGAGAGGGGAGAG
Organism: Eriocheir sinensis; assembly: GCF_024679095.1. Classification (NCBI taxonomy): domain Eukaryota; kingdom Metazoa; phylum Arthropoda; class Malacostraca; order Decapoda; family Varunidae; genus Eriocheir; species Eriocheir sinensis. Next base: position 714,222 of record NC_066517.1, read on the forward strand.
AAAGGAAGAGAGGGGAGAGAAAGGAAGAGAGAAGAGAGGGGAGAGAAAGGAAGAGAGAAAGGAAGAGAGAAGAGAGGGGAGAGAAAGGAAGAGAGGGGAGAGAAAGGAAGAGAGGGGAGAGAAAGGAAGAGAGAAGAGAGGGGAGAGAAAGGAAGAGAGAAGAGAGGGGAGAGAAAGGAAGAGAGGGGAGAGAAAGGAAGAGAGAAGAGAGGGGAGAGAAAGGAAGAGAGAAGAGAGGGGAGAGAAAGGAAGAGAGAAGAGAGGGGAGAGAAAGGAAGAGAGGGGAGAAAAAGGAAGAGAGGGGAGAGAAAGGAAGAGAGAAGAGAGGGGAGAGAAAGGAAGAGAGGGGAGAGAAAGGAAGAGAGAAGAGAGGGGAGAGAAAGGAAGAGAGAAGAGAGGGGAGAGAAAGGAAGAGAGAAGAGAGGATTGAGAAAGGAAGAGAGAAGAGAGGGGAGAGAAAGGAAGAGAGGGAGAAAAGGAAGAGAGGGGAGAGAAAGGAGAGAGAGAAGAGAGGGGAGAGAAAGGAAGAGAGTAGAGAGGGGAGAGAAAGGAAGAGGGGGAGAGAGAAGGAAGAGAGAAGAGGGGAGAGAAAGGAAGAGAAGAGAGGGGAGAAAGGAAGAGAGAAGAGAGGGGAGAGAAAGGAAGAGAGGGGAGAAAAAGTAGGAGAGAAGAGAGGGGAGAAAAAGGAAGAGAGGGTAGAGAAAGGAAGAGAGAAGAGAGGAGAGAAAGGAAGAGAAGAGAGGGGAGAGAAAGGAAGAGAGGGGAGAAAAAGGAAGAGAGGGGAGAGAAAGGAAGAGAGAAGAGAGGGGAGAGAAAGGAAGAGAGGGGAGAAAAAGGAGGAGAGAAGAGAGGGGAGAAAAAAGAGGAAGAGAGGGAGAGAAAGGAAGAGAGGGGAGAAAAAGGAGGAGAGAAGAGAGGGGAGAAAAAGGAAGAGAGGGGAGAGAAAGGAGGAGAGAAGAGAGGGGAGAGAAAGGAAGAGAGAAGAGAGGGGAGAGAAAGGAAGAGAGGGGAGAGAAAGGAGGAGAGAAGAGAGGGGAGAGAAAGGAAGAGAGAAGAGAGGGGAGAGAAAGGAAGAGAAGAGGGGAGAGAAAGGTAGAGAGGGAGAGAAAGGAAGAGAGGGGGGAGAAAGGAAGAGAGAAGAGAGGGAGAGAAAGGAGGAGAAGAGAGGGAGAGAAAGGAGGAGAGAAGAGAGGGAGAAAGGAAGAGAGAAGAGAGGGGAGAGAAAGGAAGAGAGAAGAGAGGGGAGAGAAAGGAAGAGAGGGGAGAGAAAGGAAGAGAGGGGAGAGAAAGGAAGAGAGGGGAGAGAAAGGAAGAGAGGGGAGAGAAAGGAAGAGAGGGGGGAGAAAGTAAGAGAGAAGAGAGGGGAGAGAAAGGAAGAGAGGGGAGAGAAAGGAAGAGAGAAGAGAGGGGAGAGAAAGGAAGAGAGAAGAGAGGGGAGAGAAAGGAAGAGAGAGAAGAGAGGGGAGAGGAAAGGAAGGAAAGAGAAGGAATGTGAGAGAGTAAAGGTGAGGAGAGGTAGAGAGAAGAGAGGAAGGAAAGAGAAGAAATGTGAAAGGGAGAGAAGAGGAGAGAGAAGAGGAGAGAGAAGTGGAGGGAGAAGAGGAGAGAGAGGTAGAGAGAGGAGATGGTAGAGGGGTGGAATAAATGACCTAATTAGAATTCATAATGAGAGAAGAGGGACAGGTGGAGGGAAGGAGAGAAGAGGAAGAGGAGGAAGAGGAAGAAGAGGAGGAGGAGGAAAAAGAAAAGGAAGTGGAAGAGGAAGAGAAATAAGAGACGGAGGAGGAGGAGGAAGAGGAGGAGGAAGAGGAAAAGGAGGAGGAGAAAGAGGGAGAGAGTTTAATAGTAATAAGAGAAGGAAGAGGAGGAGGATTAGATGGAGGAGAAAGAAGGAAGAGGAAGACTAAAAGGAATAAGAGGAGAAGGTGGAAGAGAAAGAGGAATACGAAGACGAGGAGGAGGAGGAGGAGGAGGCGGAGGAGGAGGAGGAGGAGGAGGAGGAGGAGGAGGAGGAGGAGGAGGAAGCAAATGTACTTGAGGCAAAGAAGGGAAGGAAGAGGAACGAATCTCTTATGAGTAAGGAGACAAGAGAAAGAGAATCAGGAAGGAGGAGGAGGAGGAGGAGGAGGAGGAGGAGGAGGAGGGGGATTAAGTAAAGAGGGAGAGACAAGAGATATGGGGAGATAAATTGATTAATGACGACGAGAGAGAGAGAGAGAGAGAGAGAGAGAGAGAGAGAGAGAGAGAGAGAGAGAGAGAGAGAGAGAGAGAGAGAGAGAGAGAGAGAGAGAGAGAGAGAGAGAGAGCATTTTCTTTCTTTCTCTTTCTTTACTGTGGCTAATATTCACTCTCATTTTTCTCTCCAACTTTTTATCTCCACTTTCATTTTCCTTCACTCATAAATTTCAATCTCCTCTTCCTCCTCCTCCTCCTTTTCGTTATCTTCTTCCTTTTCTTCTTTGTCTTTCTATTTACCTTGTTTCTTCTTCTCCTCCTCCCCGGAAGACTGGAAGATGGCGAACGTAACACCAATTTTCAAAAAAGGAGACAAAAGCGTTGCATTAAACTACAGGCCCATAAGTTTGACATCAGTGGCAGGAAAAATACTCGAAAAGATTATTAGAGACAAACTTGTTAAGTTTCTAGAAGACAATAATGTAATCTCCGACACCCAGCATGGCTTCAGAAACAAGCGCTCCTGCCTAACGAATTTATTAGACTTCTTCCAAGGTATATATAAGAACTGGGATGCCCACATCCCCAGTGATGTTATATACCTGGACTTTCAGAAAGCCTTCGACAAGGCACCGGACGAGCGACTCCTTAAGAAACTGCACTCGGCGGGCATTGGAGCCAATCTGATCGCGTGGATAAGAGATTGGCTCACCGACAGAAAACAACGAGTACTACTCAACGGACAGCCTTCCGATTGGCTTCCAGTCACTAGTGGAGTGCCTCAAGGGTCAGTGCTGGGACCCATCCTCTTCATCATATATATCAACGACCTCGAATCAGGACTGAAATCCACAATATCGAAATTTGCTGATGACACCAAGGTGGGGGACAGGCCTCACAAAGACCGACTGCGAAATCATTCAGAAAGACCTCGATCACATTATCGAATGGTCGGAAAAATGGCAACTGTCTTTTAATGTTGACAAATGCAAAGTCATGCACATTGGGTCCAGAAATAGTAACCACACATACATCATGAATGGGAGACCTCTGCAAGCGATGCAGGAGGAAAAGGATCTTGGAGTCACTATCAGCAGTGACCTGAAACACGCGAATCACTGTAAAAAAGCATACAACAAAGCCAACACTATGCTCGGGTTCATAGCGAGGAACTTCGAGTGTAAAACGCCAGACGTGACGCTATCCTTGTATAATTCCATGGTAAGACCGCACCTCGAGTATGCAGTACAGTTCTGGTCTCCTAATTACAGAAAGGACATTGATTTACTGGAAAGGATTCAGCGACGCGCCACGAAAATGATACCAACCTTAAGGGCTCAACCATACGAGGAACGACTCAAGCGACTCAATCTCTTTACATTAGAGAAAAGACGCCTACGAGGAGATATGATTCAAGTCTTCAAGTATCTGAAATAATTCAATAACGTCGATTACTCCAATTTCTTTGAATTGCAAATCAACCTAAGAACTAGAAATAACGGTTTACCCATTCAGTCTAGTCGATGTAACACAGACATCGGAAGGAGTTTCTTTTCAAACCGAGTCATCCGTCACTGGAACAATCTTCCTTCAGAAGTAGTAAATGCGAATACTATCAACTCCTTCAAATATAGAATCGACCGTCACTTCGCTGCGTCGGGAGTAAACTGAATATTGAGTTGCTTTCATCTGCTCCTCAATATCGAGGTGCTTTCATCTGCTCCTCAATGTCGAGGTGCTTTCATCTGCTCCCCAGGCCCCAGGCTGTCGAGCAGATTAAATCACCAAAGCGGGCAACCTCGTAATGAGTCAATAGGCTTTCTGTTGCCTGCGTTTCCATGTTTCCATGTTTCCTCCTCCTTTTCGTTATCTTCTTCCTCTTCTTCTTCCTCCTCCTCCTCCTCCTCCTTTTCGGTAACTTCTTCTTCTTCCTCCTCCTCCTCCTCCTCTTCTTTGTCTTTCTATTTACCTTGTCTCCTCCTCCTCCTCCTCCCCTTTATCCTGTTCTTATCTAAGTTATCTCTATTTCCTGTCAACAGCCTCCGTGCCTATCTCTCTCACTTCCTTCCTCCCTCCCTCCCTCTCTCTCCTCCACCTTTTAACACCTCCCCTCTTCTTCCTCTTCGTCCCTCCCTCTCTCTCCTCCCCCTTTCAACACCTCCTCCTCCTCCTCCTCCTCCTCCTCTCAACATATGTCCTTCCTCCCTACCTACAGTTTGTTATCCTCGCTCAACCCTCACACACACACACACACACACACACACACACACACACACACACACACACACACACACACACACACACACACGCACGCACACACGTGTTTCAGCTAATGAACAGGTGAGGCGGCGCGTGTTCTGTTTGATGAGAGGAAAAAAAATGTTGGACGGGGAAATAAATGAAATTGAAGGGGCACCACAGGGGGGTGGGGGGAGGGGGGCTGTTGTTTCTCCTCCTCCTCCTCCTCCTCCTCCTCCTCCTCCATCCGCGGTGTAGCATGGGGGCGATAGGAGGAGAAAGAGCTTTCTTTATTATTTTTCATATTATTAGTCTTTTACTTTTTTTCTTTTTGTTCTTGTTCTTGCTCCTCCTCCTCCTCCTCCTCCTCTTCCTCCTCCTCCTCCTCCTTCTCGTCATCAGCAGGTAAGGGCTGCCGGCAGGTGGATTACTTCCACTCAATTAGCCTCTATCAGATTAGCCGTGAGCCCCCGCCCACCAGGGGAGGCAAGGGAAGCCCCGCCAGGCCGCCGCCGCAGCCCATACAAGAGGCTGAAGGGAGGCTGCAGGGGACGGCGGGGAGGCCGCCGCCGGGACGTCTGTAGGAGGCACCGAGTGGGCTGCGTCGCCTTGGTGCTCTTTGTCTGTGTGTGTCTGTGTGTGTCTGTCTGTCTGCTGATCTGTCTGTTCCTCCGGCTGGCTGGATTGCTGTATGCCTGTCCGTCTCAGTAACCTCAGCTATGGTCCGCACCGCCTCTGGTGACGACAAGTGGACAAGTGACATAAGGACAAGTGGAAAAAACAACACTCATTTGTCTCTTATATTATGTTTACTGTTAACTAAGCCTTTTACGTCTCTTCTTCCTATGGGGATATGGACGAGGTAGGAAGAGCACGGCCGCTCTGTGACTGGTTGCAGCTGGCGCGGAGGAGGTCGGGCAAAACCTGTTTGAGAGCGGCCACTTAACAGAGCTGCCTTATTTTACAAACGTTTTTCCATGTCCCTCGTCACCTGAAAGTGGTCCGCCCGCCTGAGTGTCCACGAGTCAGGCTCAGCTGTCAACAGGCTTCACTGTGGCCGTGAATGGAGGCTGCATGAGTGACTCGCAGCATGGGTTCACAAAAGGTAGGTCATGCCTCACCAATCTCTTGTCCTTCTACAATAAAGTATTTGAGGCGGTTGACAGAGATGAAAATTATGATGTAATCTATCTTGATTTTAGTAAAGCGTTTGACAAAGTTCCTCACCAACGACTGTTGCTTAAATTACAAGCTCACGGAGTAGAGGGTAAAGTTTTGAACTGGGTCAAGGCGTGGCTTAGCAATAGGAAGCAAAGAGTGCAAATCAATGGTAAAAGATCTGACTGGGGATGTGTTACGAGTGGGGTCCCACAAGGTTCGGTATTAGGTCCACTTTTGTTTATTATTTATATCAATGACTTAGACACAGGAATTAGTAGTGATGTTAGTAAATTTGCAGATGATACCAAGATCGGTAGAGTAATTGAGTCGGATCAGGACGCTAGTATTCTCCAAGGTGATCTCAACAGATTATATGATCGGATAAATGGCAGATGGAGTTCAATGTAGGGAAGTGCAGTATTCTGAGTGTAGGTAGGAACAACCTCACATAACTATTGCTTAAATGACACTCTCATAAGTAGGTCTGGGTGCGAGAGGATTTAGGGTCTTAGTGAGCCCTGATCTCCGTCCAAGGGCACAATGCATTCAAGCTAGAAATCGAGCTAATAGGGCACTGGGATTTATTTCAAGGAGCGTAAGCAAGAGAAGCCCCGAAGTCTTCCTCAAACTATATTTAGCATTAGTTAGACCTCATCTTGACTATGCGGTTCAGTTCTGGTCACCCTACTATAGAATGGATATCAAAATGTTAGAATCGGTGCAGAGGAGGATGACTAAGATGATTCAGGGGTTGAGAAACTTGCCATACGAGGAAAGACTCAAACAGTTAAACTTGCATTCTCTAGAAAGGCGAAGGGTGCGTGGAGACATGATCGAGGTTTATAAATGGATGAAGGGCTTTAATAAGGGAGACATTCATAAGGTTTTGTTGGTAAGAGAACCGGGTAGGACACGAAGTAACGGGTTTAAACTGGATAACTTCAGATTCAACAGGGACATAGGCAAAAATTGGTTTACTAACAGGGTGGTGGATGAGTGGAATAGGCTTAGCAGTCATGTGGTGAGTGCCAATACAATTGTCACATTCAAAAATAGACTAGATAAATTCATGGACAGCGATATTAGGTGGGGTTAGATACACGGAAGCTTAGGGTCAAAGGAGCTGCCTCGTACAGGCCTACCGGCCTCTTGCAGACTCCTGCGTTCTTATGTTCTTATGTTCTTATGTTCTGTTACAAGAGACTAAGGAACGCCAGGCACGAAGGGGCCTGTCTCGCCTTCATGTCCACGAGCCAGGTTGTGGTGTTAACAGGCTCCAGAGTGGTCGTGAAGGGAGGCTGAGTCGCTGTAACATTACAGAGCACCATATAGTGTAGGAGGCCACAAGTACACTGTCTGGCACATTACAGAGCACCATATAGTGTAGGAGGCCACAAGTACACTGTCTGGCACATTACAGAGCACCATATAGTGTAGGAGGCCACAAGTACACTGTCTGGCACATTACAGAGCACCATATAGTGTAGGAGGCCACAAGTACACTGTCTGGCACATTACAGAGCACCATATAGTGTAGGAGGCCACAAGTACACTGTCTGGCACATTACAGAGCACCATATAGTGTAGGAGGCCCCAAGTACACTGTCTGGCACATTACAGAGCACCATATAGTGTAGGAGGCCACAAGTACACTGTCTGGCACATTACAGAGCACCGTACAGTGTAGGAGGCCACAAGTACACTGTCTGGCACATTACAGAGCACCATATAGTGTAGGAGGCCCCAAGTACACTGTCTGGCACATTACAGAGCACCATATAGTGTAGGAGGCCACAAGTACACTGTCTGGCACATTACAGAGCACCATATAGTATAGGAGGCCACAAGTACACTGTCTGGCACATTACAGAGCACCATATAGTGTAGGAGGCCACAAGTACACTGTCTCACACATTACAGAGCACCATATAGTATAGGAGGCCACAAGTACACTGTCTGGCACATTACAGAGCACCATATAGTATAGGAGGCCACAAGTACACTGTCTCGCCTGAGTTTCCTCCCTCACATACTTCCTCTCCCCCTCATTATACTTCCCCTTCTATCTCCCTCTTCCAGCATCTCTATACCTCCTTCTTTCTTCCAAAATCTCCCTCCTCCCTTACTCTATCAGTGTTGTCAGCAGGCTTTAGTGTGGTCGGGAGAGGCAGCAGTCACTGTAACATAACTATAGTCTAGGAGGCCCAAAATAGTCTTGTCTCGCCTGTGTCCACGAGTCAAGGTCAGACAGCTCCCAACAGGCACTCCCTTCCCAGGACATTATCTTGACCTAAGTTCCGAGAAGCTTAAGGATCGCTGGTGACCTAAATGTGGGCAGCATCGTCTGCGTCCATCTATATTACACGCTTCCTTCCAAGACCATCCCCTTTTTCGTCTCCTCCTCCTCCTCCTCCTCCTCCTCCTCCTCCTCCTCCCCTTGCTATACGAGTGCCAACAATGTCAGCGTGCCATGGTGCCGTTCCCTACACGAGCTTTCCATAAGGCACTGTTACAGGTTAATGACGGCGCTGTTAGTGGAAGCGTGGCGCAGATTGACCACAACCAAAGCAGCTGGAAGTGGCAGCTATTGATGAGGAGGAACTTGGGGGAAGGTTAAGGGAGGGTGGAGGAAGATTGTATTAAGTAAGTTTGGGCGAATAACAAGATGATGATGATGAAGAAGAAGAAGAAGAAGAAGAAGAAGAAGAAGAAGAAGAAGAAGAGGAAGAAGAAAAAGAAGAAAACGAAGATAAAGAAGAAGAAAAAGAAAGAGATGAAGAAAAAGAAGAACAAGAAGAACAAGAACAACAACAACAACAACAACAACAGGCCCAAAATTAAGCCCAAACTGTGCCTTGGAAGAGAGAGAGAGAGAGAGAGAGAGAGAGAGAGAGAGAGAGAGAGAGAGAGAGAGAGAGAGAGAGAGAATACAGTGATATTTTCTATTATTGAATCACTTTAGTATTCATAGGAGGAAATTATCTTTCTATTCTCTCTCTCTCTCTCTCTCTCTCTCTCTCTCAAGCTTCTCACTCTTGGCTGACGGGAAGGAGGGAGAGAGGGAATGAGGGAGAGGCAGGGATGGAGGAAGAGAGGGAGGAGGGAGGAGGAGAGAGGGAGGAAAGAGGGAGGAGGGGAGAGATATTCCCTCTCTAATCTTCGAGGCAGCAAGAGATTTGGAGCAAGAGGAAAGGAAGGAAGAAGCTGGAGGAAACGAGGAGAGAGAGAGAGAGAGAGAGAGAGAGAGAGAGAGAGAGAGAGAGAGAGAGAGAGAGAGAGAGAGAGAGAGAGAGAGAGAGAGAGAGAGAGAGAGAGAGAGAGAGAGAGAGAGAGAGAGAGAGAATGAATGAAATAAAGAAGAGGGGTAAAACAGTGATGAAGGGAGAGAGAGAGAGAGAGAGAGAGAGAGAGAGAGAGAGAGAGAGAGAGAGAGAGAGAGAGAGAGAGAGAGAGAGAGAGAGAGAGAGAGAGAGAGAGAGAGAGAGAGAGAGAGAGAGAGAGAGAGAAAATGAATGAAATAAAGAAGAGGGGTAAAAACAGTGATGAAGGGAGAGAGAGAGAGAGAGAGAGAGAGAGAGAGAGAGAGAGAGAGAGAGAGAGAGAGAGAGAGAGAG
>NC_066517.1:728409-743409 GCF_024679095.1 Eriocheir sinensis
CTTTGCCCAGTCACTTATACTCTCTCTCTCTTCCTCTCTCCTCTCTCCTTTCTTCCCTTTCCTTTCCTTCTCTTGTTTCTCTTTCCTCCCTCTCCTTCTCTCCTCCTTCCTTTCTTTCAACCCTTTCTCTCTTCCATTACTCTCTCGCTTTTACCTCTTCCCTCTCCTTCCTCTCCCCTGTTTCTCTCCCTCCTTCCTTCTTTTCTCTTCTTTAAACACTCTCTTCCATCCCTCTCCTCTCCTCTCCTTCCTTTAATCATCGCCTTTCTCTTTCTTTTCCATTATTTCTCTCTCTTCCACTTCTCCTCTCTTTCCTCTTTAACCTCTTCCTCCTTTCCTTCTCTCCTCGCCTGTTCCCTTTCCTCCCCTCCCTCCCTCTTCATTAAGACCTTTCACTCTCCCTCTCTACCTCTCCAAAAAAATCCCTCATTCGCCTCTTATCTTCTTCTTCCTCCCCTCGTCGCCTGTCCCCTTTCCCTCCCTTGCTTCTCTCCCTCCCTCTCCTCTCTTCCCCCTTCTTTCATCGCCTCTCTCCTTTCCTCCCCTTGTTTCTCTCCCTCCATCTCCTCTTTTTCAATCCCTTTGCTCACAAGAAAACGTCCAGTTCGCTAACTTGTGGAACAGTTTTTACTACGATTCGGACTTGTTCCTTGCTGATGGCATCCACTTAAACCCTGTTGGAGCAGCCGTTTCGGGAGGCTGCTCTGTGACCAAGTGGCTCTTCGAAAGCCAAAAAACGCGGAGGCGAGAACACCAGCAGCTCCACCGTAAGGGAGCACTCAACCCGCGAAACTCCCGACTCGAATCACATTAAAGCTTGCTATGTAAACGCTCGTAGCCTACGTAACAAATTTGAAGACTTAGAAGTCCTCGCAGCTTCAAATCATTACCACATCATCGGAGTCACAGAATCTTGGATAGACACTTCAAATAGAGATTTCATTGCGGAATATAGATTACCGGGTTATACCATCTTTAGTCATGAAAGAGAGAACAGACAGGGTGGAGGCGTTATCTTTTATATCCACAACTCTCTCCATCCAGTATCCGTGAAAACAGATATTATAACCAATGTAGACACGGTCTTCATTGAAATTAAAAATAAATCTCGTAAAATAGTAATTGGACTTATCTACAGACCGCCAAGGCAGACTCTTGATATCGACCACGCATTAAGTGAATTATTATTAGAAACAAGTAGCAGTTGCGAGGCAGTAATTGTTGGGGACTTTAACTTGCCAGTGAAAAGATGGGGTGAACCGTTGAACTGTCATACAGGGCTCGACCTGTACACAAATTTACTAGAAAGTGATTTGCATCAACACGTTCAAGAACCGACTCGGGAAAATAATATACTTGACCTTATCTTTTCAACGACAGCTGATCTAGTTAACGAAGTAAATGTTGGTCCAATTTTTAGTTCTAGCGATCACCGAACAATCACATTCAGCATCAATATGAAGGAAAGTAAAGTAACTCCTAGTAAAGAAAAGGTGCCTGATTATCAGAGAGCGAATTTCGTAAGACTCCGATCAATTCTAAATAATTCTGACTGGACTGAAATCTCGGCGGAAACAGATATTGATAAATCTTGGGGGGCCTTCACCACAATATTGAACAATGCCATAAGCATATGCGTACCCTATCGTAACAGACGTTCAGCTTCTAAGAAGAAACCCAAATGGTGGAATAACGAAATTCAAAATAGTCTGTCTCTTAAAAAACGCGTATACAGTAGATGCATATCAACTCAGAGTGAGGCTGACAAACTAGAGTTGGACAGAATTCGCCGCGAAACCAAGAAATTAATAAAACGAAGCAAGAAAAATCTTGAAGAATATATAGCGGAAACAAGTAAATCTAATCCTAAAGAATTTTTAGCTATGTAAATAATAAAAAGTCACTCACTTGTGGTATCCGACCGCTTACAATGAAAATGGTAACCACACGAACGATGAAAATGAAATGGCTACAATCCTAAATAACTTTTTCGCATCCGTATTTACCGACGAAGATTGTTTATCACCTCAACCGCCGGAGGTTAGAAGGACCGAAAAGATGTTAAGTGGTGTGCTCATCGTAGAAAGTGACATTTTACGCATAATTGAAAAGATTAAAGTAAGCAAAGCTTCTGGTCCAGACAAAATTACCTCTAGGAGTCTAGAATTTTAAAATAAATTATACATCAAATTTGTAAACCGCTCTCTATCTTATTCAATAAATCTTTTACAGCTGGAAATGTTCCGTCGGATTGGAAACTAGCAAATGTCACACCAATTTTCAAAAGTGGGACAAGTCTCATCCAGGAAACTGTCGACCAATTTGCCTGACATCGATTGTTTGTAATTTAATGGATACTGTCATTCGCGAAAATATGGTAAAATTCTTCGAAGAAAATAATATAATATATAATTCGCAACATGGTTTCCGTAGTAAACTTTCGTGATTAACTAACTAACTTGATTTTTTTCATTATAGTTTTGAGGTGTTCGATGAAAGCAGATCAGTAGATATCATATATCTGGATTTTCAAAAGGCATTTGATAAGGTCCCCCACCAACGATTGCTCAGCAAACTATTGGCGCACAGTATCTCGGGTAACATTCACAATTGGCTTGTGGACTGGCTCTCTGAGCGGAAACAGAGTAGTTCTAAACGGTGTTACATCTAACTGGCTCGATGTCAAAAGCGGCGTACCTCAAGGATCAGTGCTTGGCCCCATGCTCTTCTTAATTTATGTTAATGATATCGATGATGGGCTCACTTGCAAAGTATCAAAATTTGCTGATGACACAAAAATTGCTAGTAAAGTAACTGCGACACTCGACGAAGAAGCTTTACAATCAGATCTAGATCGACTTGCACGTTGGGCCAATCAATGGCAAATGAAATTTAACGTTGACAAATGTAAAGTGTTACACATCGGAAAAAATAACAATCGCGTTCGGTACGTAATGAATGGCCAACAACTTTCTGCAGTAAGTAAAGAAAAGGATCTTGGAATCACTATATCAAGCGATTTAAAGCCCGGTCAGCATTGTTCAGAGGTAGTTAAAACTGCAAACAAATTGGTTGGCTTCATCGGACGAGTCTTTAATAATAAATCGGAAAAAGTAATATTAAAACTGTATAATTCGCTGGTTCGACCCCGTCTAGAGTACTGTGTACAGTTTTGGTCTCCCTATTACAGAAAAGACTTAGAAAAGTTAGAACGGGTTCAACAAAGAGTAACAAAAATGATTCTTAGGTTGAGAAATTTATCTTATGAACAAAGGCTTAAAGAAGTAAATTTATTCAGCCTATCAAAACGAAGAATGCGAGGCGATCTAATAGAAGTGTTTAATATGTTTAAAGGATTCAGTGATATTAATGCGGAAGATTACTTTACAATTGATCGATCAAATAGAACAAGAAGAAATCACAATTTCAAGATAAGTGGTAAAAGATTCTCGTCGCACGAAGCTAAACACTTCTTCTTCAATCGAGTTGTTAATGTTTGGAACTCTCTACCTTGTGATGTCGTTGATAGTACAACAGTTACGGCCTTCAAGAATAGATTAGACAAGTGTTTTGAATCCAACCAGCACCTAAGATATTGCTCATACTCATAGTAACGTTAAGTTCTTTCGAATACTGGTGTCCTTGTCCGCTTTTATCGCCCGGTTAGTGGTAGCAGTAATGGTAGTTCTTTCCTCTTTCCTACATAATTTCCATGCAGTTTTTCCATGCTGCATGGTTCTTTTTCCTTTCCTGCCAGCTTTGGCTGGAGGGATGGGGGGGTGGGGAGGAGTCTTCGCCTTTGCTGTCCTTCATCTTCCACCTTTGATTAGATAGTTAGTGTAGCTTGTCACAAACAGCCTCGTAAGGACCATCAGGTCTGCTGTTGTTTGTTCGTCCTTAGTGTTTCTTTGTGTTCCTCTCCTCCCTCCTTAATTTTTCTACTCTTTTTCTCTCCCTTCCCCTCTCTCATTACTGTAAAAAATCCCTTCCTTCTTCACCCTTGTTCCTTCTCTAGTCGCCCTGCCCTTTCCTCTTCTTCCTTCTCTCATCGCCGTCTCCTTTACTCCCCTTGTTTATCTCTCTTCCTCTCCTCCTCCTACTCTCCCTCCTTTCCATTCTGTAAATCCTCTCTCTTTCTCACTCTTTTTCTCCCCTTTCCCTCTCTCATTTACTGTAAAAAAAACTTTCCTCGCATCTTTCCTAACCTCCATTTGTTTCTCTCCCTCCTTCTCCTTCTCTCATCGCCGTCTCCTTTCCTCCCCATGTTCCTCCTCCTCCTCCTCTTCCTCCTCCTCCTCGCCCAAGTCGTTTCATGCGGGACATTTAGTCAGCAAATTAACAGCTGCTTACTTACTCTGTGCTGACCTTGGTTGCCTGACTCACCCACTCTCTCTCTCTCTCTCTCTCTCTTTTGATTATTCTTCCCTTCTATTATTGTTTCTGTCTTTCCGTTAATATTATTCGTTGCTCTCTCTCTCTCTCTCCATATGTCGCTGTGTAGGCTCACCGACCTCTTGTTGTCTCCTCCTCCTCCTTTTTTTTTTCTTCCTTATATCGTTGTTTCCTTATGTGTATCCTCCTCCTCCTCCTCCTCCTCCTCCTCTTCCTCCTCTTCTTCCTAATAAAAACTGGTCAGGACAGGACAACGTACGGCCACTGTGTTACCCGGGGCCATGGAGTATCACGCCCCTCCTCCTCCTCCTCCTCCTCCTCTTCCTCCTCCTCCTCCTCTTCCTCCTCCTTTCTTATACACTCTCACCACTACCGTTTCATGCCTCACTGCGCTGCCATTTGTGTGTGCATGTGTGTGCGCGCGCGCGTGTGTGTGTGTGTGTGTGTGTGTGTGTGTGTGTGTGTGTGTGTGTGTGTGTGTGTGTGTGTGTGTGTGTGTGTGTGTGTGTGTGTGTGTGTGTGTGTGTGTGTGTGTGTGTGTGTGTGTTATGCTGGGTAGGAAAGGAGAGGGCATGGGGAGAGAGAGAGAGAGAGAGTGTGTGTGTGTGTGTGTGTGTGTGTGTGTGTGTGTGTGTTATGCTGGGTTAGGGGTAGGAAAGGAGACGGCAAGGTGTGTGTGTGTGTGTGTGTGTGTGTGTGTGTGTGTGTGTGTTATGCTGGGTTAGGGGTAGGAAAGGAGACGGCAAGGTGTGTGTGTGTGTGTGTGTGTGTGTGTGTGTGTGTAGATGGTTACGTATTGATGGATATAGATTATTTATATAACATAGAGATAGATAGACAGATATAGATGGCTGGATAGATAAAGACAGACAGATAGACAGAGACAGAGGAAGGACAAACGACGAGAAGATATTAAGGAAAAGAGGAATGGAAGCAAAAAAAATGAGTAGAGGAGGAAAGGCTTTGTTATACTGACGGTTACAGAGCGATGGACATAGAGCCTTGTCACACTCACTACAGGAAGGATTCTTAAACATTACGGAGCCCAGGCACAGACACACATTTGACAAGACTTTCGTAGGAGTTTTCGGCATTTCCAGGGGTAGTTTTATGACCCTGGTGGTAGACTGACCCTTCTTCTGTACTACTAACCTAAAAGAACATGTATTAGAGAACCCGATTGATCTTCTTCTCTGCACCCAAGCACACACATTTGGAAAGGCTTTCGTAGGAGTTTTGGGCATTTCCAGGGGTGGTTTTATGACCCTGGTGGTAGTCTGACCCTACTTTGTACCGTGAACCTAAAAACACACTCACGAGAACCCGACTGATCTTCTTTTCGGCGCCCAAACACACACATTTGACAAGGGTTTCGTAGGAGTTTGGGGCATTTCCAGGGGTAGTTTAATGTCCCTGGTAGTAGTCTGACCCTTCCTCTGTACCACGAACCTAAAAACACACTCATTAGACCCGATTGATCTTCTTTCCGGCGCCCAAACACACACATTTGACAAGGATTTCGTAGGAGTTTTGTGTATTTCCAGGGGTGGTTTTATGACCCTGGTGGTAGTCTGACCCTTCTTCTGTACCACGAACCTAAAAAAAACACGTATTACCACCTGATTGATCTCTCCGGAGCCCAAGCACACACACATTCAACAAGACTTTCGTAGGAGTTTGGGGCATTTCCAGGGGTAGTTTTATGACCCTGGTAGTAGTCTGACCCTTCTTCTGTACTACTAACCTAAAAGAACATGTATTAGAGAACCCGATCGATCTTCTTCTCTGCACCCAAGCACACACACATTCAACAAGACTTTCGTAGGAGTATAGGGCATTTCCAGGGGTGGTTTTATGACCCTGGTGGTAGTCTGTCCCTTCTGTACCATGAACCTAAAACAACACTCGTTAGAACCCGACTGATCACCTTTTCGGCCCTTGGAAATAGCTGATGTGAGGGGTGGAAGCGTCTGAGAAAATCAACGAAAATCTGTTCTATCAACTCCAACTTTACCAATGAAGATAAAAATAATGTGATGGAGTAAAATGAAGAGAACCTCGGACACACACACACACACACACACACACACACACACACACACACACACACACACACACACACACACACACACACACACACACACACACTTTCTTCCTTCTTTTCCTTCTTTTTTATTAATTTATCTTTTTCTCTCATTCTCTTTTTTTACTTTTTTATCTTTTTCTTTCATTGATTCTCTCTCTCTTAAACAATTACTTTTCCTCGGTGTTTAATACTAACAGTCTTCCTCTCGCTACCACCAACACCAGTACTATTGTAAATCTCGAGCATGCATTGCCTAATTTTGAAATAACAACCCAAGAAGTATTTAAAGCTCTCCATTCACTTAAAACAAATAAAAGTCCTGGACCTGACAAAGTATATCCAACTCTGCTGAAAGAAACAAAGTGCGAAATATTCTCCTCCCTCACAACCGTATTCAATATGTCCTTGCGACAAGGCATCGTCCCTTCAGATTGGAAAAAGGCTAACGTGACACCGATTTTCAAGAAAGGAGACAAAAAAGTACCAGGTAATTACAGGCCCATTAGTCTAACTTCGGTTGTAGGTAAGCTACTTGAGGGCATAATTAGAGACAAAATTGTGAGTTACCTTGAAAGCCACTCATTGATTGGGGACTCACAACATGGCTTCCGAAACAAAAGATCCTGCCTATCAAACCTATTAACCTTTTATAACGACCTCTTCACTGTTTATGACGTAACCAAATCACTGGACGTAGTCTATCTTGATTTCCAGAAAGCGTTTGATAAAGTCCCGCATCATAAACTACTTTACAAATTAAAGCAAATAGGTATTGACGGTCAAGTAAACCAATGGATCGCGAATTGGTTGAGCAACAGACAACAAAGAGTAGTGATTGACGGATTTAACTCAGAGTGGGCGCCTGTCACTAGTGGCGTCCCTTAGGGCTCGGTTCTTGGCCCAGTGTTTTCGTTATTTACATCAACGACGTGGATGTTGGACTCAATAACCGCATTAGTAAATTTGCAGACGACACAAAGATTGGTAACTCGGTTCTCACTGACGAAGACAGGCAAAGCCTCCAAGAGGATTTGCACAAAATTTCAGCTTGGTCGGAGAGATGGGAGATGCCCTTTAACGTAGGCAAGTGCCAGGTCCTTCAAGTTGGAACGAGGAATAAGAAGTTCGAATACGAAATGCGCGGCGTTAAACTCAAAAGCGTTCAATGCGTCAAAGACTTGGGGGTCAAAATCGCGTCAAACCTCAAATTCTCACAGCAATGCATCGATGCAGCAAATAAAGCGAACAGAATGTTGGGCTTCATTAAAAGAAACTTTGTATTCAAGAATAAAGATGTAATACTCCCGCTCTACGACAGTTTAGTCAGACCCCACTTGGAATATGCGGTACAGTTTTGGTCCCCCCACCATGCAAAGGATATTGCAAAATTAGAAGGTGTTCAGCGTCGGGCAACGAAAATGATCCCTTCCTTGCGCAACAAATCCTACGAAGAAAGGCTTTCTACCCTTAACATGTTCTCTCTTGAGAAACGTCGCCTCCGAGGAAAACTGATCGAATGTTTTAAAATACTTAATGGTTTCACGAATGTAGACAGATCAACATTGTTTATGATCGATGACACTTTGCGCACGAGGAACAATGGCGTAAAACTCAGATGTAGACAAGTAAATTCAGACTGCACCAAATTTTTCTTCACCAACGTTGTAGTGCGAGAATGGAATAAGCTTCCACCATCAGTGGTCCAGTGTAACACGATTGACTCCTTCAAAAATAAGCTCGACCGTCACTTCCTTCAACTTAATATCAACTAGAGTAGAACTGCAACGTTTTGGAGTCTTCTGATCAATGTAAAATCACTTAGGTTTAAGGACAGACCACCAAGTCTGGACCATGGGGTCTGTGTGGTCTGATTTTCTGTAATCTCTCTCTCTCTCTCTCTCTCTCTCTCTCTCTCTCTCTCTCTCTCTCTCTCTCTCCATTCCACCAACACTAACAGCTCTTGACACTAAAGCAACAACGAGAATAGTAAAAACATAACTTGCATTCTCATTACGTTTCAGAGCACAGTGCGGGAACGAAAGATGGAGAGAGAGAGAGAGAGAGAGAGAGAGAGAGAGAGAGAGAGAGAGAGAGAGAGAGAGAGAGAGAGAGAGAGAGAGAGAGAGAGAGAGAGAGAGAGAGAGAGAGAGAGAGAGAGAGAGAGAGAGAGAGAGAGAGAGAGAGAAGAATGAGAGTAAAGAGGTAGGAGGGAGAGTAGGAAGAAATGAGGGAGGGAGAAGAGCATGGAGGATGACGAGGAAGAAAGGGAGGGAGGGGAGGAAAGGGAGGGAAGGCAAGGGAGAGAATGGTTACCTGCCTCTTACATCTACTATTTGCAAGGGACAAAAAGGAGATCAATCGGGTTCTCATGAGTGTCTTTTTTAGGTTCGTGGTACAGAGGAAGGGTCAGACTACCACCAGGGTAAAAAAAACCCTACCCCTGGAAAAGCCCCAAACTCATACGAAAGCCTTGTCAAATGTGTGTGTGCTTGGGCGCCGAAAAGAAGAGCAATCGGGTTCTAATAAGTGTTCTAGGTTCGTGGTACATAGGAAGGGTCAGACTACCACCAGGGTCATCAAACTACCCCTGGAAAAGCCCCAAACTCCTATATACGAAAGCTTAGTCAAAGTTGTGAGCTTGGGGGCAGAAAAGAAGATAAATCGGGTTATCATGAGTGTGTGTTTTTTAGGTTCGTGGTACAGAGGAAGGGTCACACTACCACCAGGGTCATCAAACTACCCCTGGAAAAGCCCCAAACTCCTATATACGAAAGCTTTGTCAAAGGTGTGAGCTTGGGGGCAGAAAAGAAGATAATCGGGTTATCATGAGTGTGTGTTTTTTAGGTTCGTGGTACAGAGGAAGGGTCAGACTACCACCAGGGTCAAAAATCTACCCCTGGAAACGCCCAAAACTAATGAGTGGTTTCTTGGGTTCATGGTACAGAGGAAGAGTGGGCATCAGGGAAAGGAAAGGGAAGGGGACTGCAGAGGCTTTCAAGACATGGTATTGTAATCATCATCATCATTAAACTAGCACCAGGCTCATTCACCTACCCCCGGGAAAGGCACACAACTACCACGAAAGCCTTGTCGAATGTATGAGCTCTGGCGCAGAAATGTTTGAGAACGCCGACTTTGGCTACCCGGCGCATTAAAAGTAATAACAAACAAAGTAATAAAACAACAACTAACTTTTGCTCTCTCAATATTAGGTTACTGAGCACAGAGACAGACACGAGAGTACTTTTCCAACCCGCATATAATCTATTACACAAAGCTTTGGCATTTAAGAAACAAGGAATAAAGTAAAAAAAAAAAAAAAAGTAACTTGCTCTCTCAATTAGGTTACTGAGCACAGAGACAGACACGAGAGTACTTTTCCAACCCGCATGTAATCCACTTCACTAAGAGCTCTAGCATTTAAGTAACAAGGCATGAAGTAAAAAAAAAAGGAACTTGCTCTCTCAATTAGGTTACTGAGCACAGAGACAGACACGAGAGTACTTTTCCAACCCGCATATAATCCATTTCACTAAGAGCTCTGGCATTTAAGTAACAAGGAATGAAGTAAAAAAAAGTAACTTGCTCTCTCAATATTAAGTTACAGAGCACAGAGACAGACACGAGAGTACTTTTCCAACCCGCATATAATCTATTACACAAAGCTTTGGCATTTAAGTAACAAGGAATGAAGTAAAAAAAATAATAACTTGCTCTCTCAATATTAGGTTACTGAGTACAGACAGACACGAGAGTACTTTTCCAACCCGCATATAATCCATTTCACTAAGAGCTCTAGCATTTAAGTAACAAGGAATGAAATAAAAAAAAAGTAACTTGCTCTCTCAATATTAGGTTACAGAGCACAGAGACAGACACGCGAGTACTTTCCAACCCGCATATAATCCATTTCACTAAGAGCTCTAGCATTTAAGTAACAAGGCATGAAGTATATAAAGCAGCTACCTTGCTCTCTCCTAATTAGGTCACGCAGAACAGGGCAGAAAGAGAGACCGGCGTGTGAATATTTACAGCCCGCGTATAATCCATTACACTGATAGCTCTCCCACCTAATTAACTAACTCAACCGTGAATGTCTAGCGTAAAAGGTAACTCTCGCCCCCGGAGCAGGTGTGACAATACTATACTAAAGCCAATATTCGCAAACATTTCGCGGCTTGCACACACACACACACACACACACACACACACACACACACACACCTTTTCCTTCCCTCTTTATTTCCCTCCCTCCCTCCTCTTCCTCCTCTTCTTCATTGTCAATCTTCCTACATTTTTCCCCTCCTTTCTATCTTCTCCCTTTTTTCCCATTTTTCCCTCCATCTTCTCTCCCTCCCTGATGCAAAAACCTCCCTTTTTTTCACGCAAGGCTTTAATATATATGACCCTACACACACACACACACACACACACACACACACACACACACACACACACACACACACACACACACACACACACACACACACACCTTTTCCTTCCCTCTTTATTTCCCTCCCTCCTCTTCTTCATTGTCAATCTTCCTACATTTTTCCCCTCCTTTCTATCTTCTCCCTTTTCTCCCATTTTTCCCTCCATCTTCTCTCCCTCCCTGATGCAAGAACCTCCCTTTTTTTCACGCAAGGCTTTAATATATATGACCCTACACACACACACACACACACACACACACACACACACACACACACATTTGGTAAGGCTTTCATAGAAGTTGTGGGCATTTCCATGGGTAGTGTTATGAGTCTAAGTAATAGTTTGACAAGGTTCCGCACTATGAACGTGAAAAAAAGAAAACACTCATGAAAGTCCGACTAATCTTCTTTGCCAAGTGCATGACCCCTCCCCCCCCTCTCCCTTCCCGCGGCCCCGCTGCACACGACTTTCAGCTCTCACTCATATATGTTCTACCCAAATCCCTTATGCAAGAGTTAACCAGTATCTTCATTCTTTTATCGCTTCCGCTGATAAATTCTGGAGCAGCTTTCCTTCGTCTGCATTTCCTCCTGCCTACGACGTAAGAGAGTATCAAAACACAGCTTCATCCGTAATTGACCTTTCCCTTCGCCTCTCGTTGTTGTTTTGTTTTATAAATGGCGTGAGCAACATATACCGGATTTTTCTGTTGCTGTTTTTGTTTTTGCCCTGAAGCTGCCTCCCTGGTGTTTAAACAATTGCTGTGATAGCCGAAAGCGTCTGAGAATACGAGTCTACGGCCTGTGCCGCCTCTGGGCCATGGTGACAACCCAGCGACTTTTAGGCCCACTTCAGATTGTGCCGAGTCATCATCCGGCGATCGTTTCTAGACCTCTTTCCGACCATGTGCGACCCTTCCACATCAAAACTTCACACTCAAGACCTTCGCTTCTCACATCAGCTATTTCTAAAGGTCAAAGAGGAGGTCACTCGAGTTCTGATGAGTGTTTCTTCAGGTTCACGGTACAGAAGAAGGGTCAAATTACCACCAGGGTCATAAAACTACTGGAAATGCCCACAACTCCTACGAAAGCCTTGTCAAATAAATATGTGTTCTCGGCCACGAAATGTCTAATAATACGACCCACGCGTGTATCTTGAGTCGCTGGGTTGTCGTGGCCCTGAGTCGCCACAGCGTGAACGGGACCTACGACCTCCGGCACCGAGTTAGATCACAGAACCGCGGATGCCTGAAGCAGAGGGTGACACTCGCCCAGCAGGAGCAGGTCAGGGAGCACACACAGCACACGGAGGCCCGAAAACCCCTGCGTGGCGTGTCTCCCAGCACTGCCACCTCTCGTGACGCCGCTCGCTACTCCCAGGCAATTACTCTTTGGCCAGACGCCGGGGAGAGAGAGAGAGAGAGAGAGAGAGAGAGAGAGAGAGAGAGATGAGGGGTAAAGAAAAAAAGATAAAAGGTGAGGAAAGAGAAGAAGGAAAAAAGGAAAAGGAATTGGGAAAAGCAAAGGAAGGAAAGTGAAGAAAATGAATAAGAGAGAGAGAGAGAGAGAGAGAGAGAGAGAGAGAGAGAGAGAGAGAGAGAGAGAGAGAGAGAGAGAGAGACGTGGTATATATATTAATCAAGTGTTTCATTCGCTCATCACTCCACATTTTTCCACGTTCAGACTTAATTAATACAAAAGGAAAGTGAATGCATCTAATTAATGGTGTGTGTGTGTGTGTGTGTGTGTGTGTGTGTGTGTGTGTGTGTGTGTGTGTGTGTGTGTGTGTGTGTGTGTGTGTTGGGTCATATATATTAAAGCCTTGCGTGAGAAAAAGGGAGGTTCTTGCATCAGGGAGGGAGGAGAAAGGGAGAGATGGAGGGAAAAATGGCAGAAAAAAGGGAGAAGAGAGAAAGGAGGAAAAGAATGTAGGAAGATTGACATTGAAGAAGAGGAAGAAGAGGAGGGAGGGAGGGAGGGAGAGAAAGAGGAAAGGAAAAGGTGTGTGTGTGTGTGTGTGTGTGTGTGTGTGTGTGTGTGTGTGTGTGTGTGTGTGTGTGTGTGTGTTCTATTTAACTGATCTCTCCCTGTTTTTCCATCCTTAACAACCTTGTACTTCATCACCCCTTCTACTCTCTCTCTCTCTCTTTCTCTCTCTCTCTCTCTCTCTCTCAACATGAGGGTGAGGGGAGATGAAGAGGAGGAGGAGGAGGGCTGAGAGGAAAACAATAAGGATGGGAGGCAACAGAAGAACAATAAGAAGGGGAAGAAGAGGAGGAGGAGGAGGAGGTGGAGGAGGAGGAGGAGGAGGAGGAGGTGGAGGAGGAGGAGGGATGTGGAGAGACGAGAGGAGGAAGGAGAAGAGGAGAGCGAGAGAGAGAGAGAGAGAGAGAGAGAGAGAGAGAGAGAGAGAGAGAGAGAGAGAGAGAGAGAGAGTAAGGGGAGCGGCAGCTGCCCTCTTGGGTGATAATTAGTCTTGTACACACCACTAAAGCGACTCTGAGGGGAGGAGGAGGAGGAGGAGGAGGAGGAGGAGGAGGAGGAGGAGGAGGAGGAGGAGGAGGAGGAGGAGGAGGACAAAGGGAATTTCTATGAGTGTATGGTATGTCTGTCTGTCTTTCTGTATGTTTATCTATCAGTACACACACACACACACACACACACACACACACACACACACACACACACACACACACACACACACACACACACACACACACACACACACACACACACAAACACACACACACACACAAACACAACACAAACACAATACCCTTTCCCTCTTCTTGCCAACATCTAATCCAGCAACACACACACACACACACACACACACACACACACACACACACAACACAAACACACTACCCTTTCCCTCTTCTTGCCAACATCTAATCCAGCAACACACACACACACACACACACACACACACACACACACACACACACACACAACACAAACACACTACCCTTTCCCTCTTCTTGCCAACATCTAATCCAGCAACACACACACACACACACACACACACACACACACACACTAAGTGAACTCTATGGAGCGGGGTGACCACTAATGGGACGGTCCGTGGTGCCGGCGGCGGGGACGGCGGTGGCGGCTGGCGGGCTGGCGTGCTGACCGCCGTACATTACTCACTGTCACTCCTTCGATGACCTAGAATTTATACTTCCCTTCCCGGGTATTAGCAAATTGAAACCGTTGTCTACCCGCTGTCCCTCCGCTCCTATAACCCTTTGTCTCTTTCTCTCTACTTGATTTCACTTTCATTTTCGCTTCTCTCTCTCTCTCTCTCTCTCTCTCTCTCTCTCCCCGATTCGTCACTTACAATAACAATAATACAAATACTAATAATTCCTCTGGCATGCTTACATAGACATTTGGCTTCCTCACTGATTCAGCTCCTTAATTAACACTGTCTCCCCTCTGATGTGTGTGCGTGCAGCGGTAACTCTCTCTTACTAAGGAGCGTGAGCCGCGAGCTGACACAAGTGATGGGACGTTGGGTATTGATTTAGTATAAGAGCTCAGTTCATTATGCAATAGCTCTCCAAAGTGCTCGTCGCCTCAAGGTCCATAGTGTCAAACCTTTCGGGGCTGACACACACACACACACACACACACACACACACACACACACACACACACATTTGACACGGCTTTGGAAGAGGTTGTATTAGTATTTCCATGGGTAGATTTAGTGATTATTTAGTGTTTTTAGTGATAACTCGACAAGGCTTTTGCACCATCAATGCGAAAAGAACTTACACACATTTAATAAGGCTTTGGTAGGGTTGTGTGGGTGTTTCCATGGGTAGATTTATGAGCACTGTGATAATTCGACAAGTGGACGTGAAAAAAATCTTACACATTTAATTAAAAAGGCTTAGGTAGGGTTGTGTGGGTGTTTCCATGGGTAGTTTTATGAGTCTAGTGCTAGTTTAACAAGGCTTCTGCACCGTGGACGTGATAAAAACTTACACACATTTAAAAAGGCTTTGGCAGGGTTGTGTGGGTGTTTCCATGGACAGTTTTATGAGTCTAGTGCTAGTTTAACAAGGCTTCTGGACC